>NC_068400.1:27763152-27878152 GCF_023724105.1 Carassius gibelio
GTGAATTCCTGATTGCAAAACAACCAATAAATAAAATATTATATATCTTATAAGAATTGACAGTAGACACTTTCTAATTTCCAAGTTCCTTTCAAGCCATTGTGTATCAGGGCTCCATTGTGGCAATCACTAATCATTAAATATTAATATATCAAATGAGAAAATAAATGTCTAAACATGAGGATAAATAGACAAAACTGATAAAGTTAGTTGTGAGGTTAAACTTAATAAATAGCCGATTAAATAATAACCTAATTACATTGATAAATGAACAAATTGATGTTGACATCAAACGTGCTTTACCTCAAATCAGCAAAAAAAATAAGGTTATCATGATCATAATGAAAATAATAATTTTAAGGTTTAGCATTATTTATTTGTATTGAAAATATTACTTTATGAACTGTTTGCTGTTTTATTTATTGATCCCTTAAAGGTAGGATAGGCGATTTCGGAAAGGCTAGCGATAGCAAGTTAGCTTTGAAAGCAAGATCCCACCCTCCCTGCATGACCACTTTGCAAAGCCATGCCTCCTCATAAAACACACGAACACACTCAGTGGCTCAGGCAGACCAGAGACATGATGAAAGATAGCACTGGTGGATTAACTCATGTTTCATTCACCGTTGAGAAACATTACAGTACAACGCACATAATATTACAATAATAATGCCTTTCATTCTTGCTGGAGTGCCGCGATGACAAATCATGCCTGCGCAAACAGGTGGCACAGAGGTATGCAAATACATATTTTGCCTTCCACAGATGATATAATTACATATAAATAAATGTAGACCACCTAACGTAGTGATTGCTATTAAGATGTGAAGATACTTTCAACCAGCATAACAAAAATGTTCTTGAACCGAATCACCTACCCTGCCTTTAAATTTGTTTGATATTTTAAGTGTTTTTTAAGAGGCACATATACAGTAGGCCCATTATCATGAGTGCATTTGTATGAGAACTTCACTTTCACTCACTTTCTGTTAAGGTTATCCAGACAGGTTTTAATGTATGTGTCATAGTAGTTGATCTGTTCCTGATAGAAAGCTGCCTTTGAGTTGAGCGCAGTCAGAGTCTGCTGAAGCTTCACCAACTCTGCTTTCCTCCTCTGCCTGTAGCGTCGCTGGTAGCGAATGTCCTGCCAAATAAAAAATTTATGTTATTACAACATGTATAGACATGAACTAATGGAAGGTGTTTATGTTACCCTGCAGTCCTCCAGGAACAAGGTCATGGTATGATTTAATACAGAAGCAATCATTATAGCTACATTTGTCCAATAGACAATTATCACTTTTCAACAAGCCCCAACTTTTTAAATAGTTCTGCCCCCACTGACTGAGGTCATTAAGGCCTGACCTTGGATATGTCATTGATGACTTCCTGGTACTTGTGTTTTGAGCTGACCAGACCAGCCTGCTCCAGAGTTCTCAGGTTCCTGAGGATCTTTCTCTTCTTCTGCTCCAGAGGCAGCTGGCGGTCCTCCAGCATGGCCTGGCTGCTCTTCAGCCCCTCTGGAGTCTGAGAGTCCTGCACCACCTGTCGTTCTACTAGCTTAGTGTGCTCTGCCTCCTGCAGCATCAGAGAGAGAGCGACGGCTGACTGAGGCAAAGTCATTTCATTTCAATCTTTTGGACGACTGACCTCTGTTCAGTCTTTATCATTAATTCAAGAGCCTACTATACCTGTGGAGCAGAGGCAGGAGTTTCTAGGATATCATTGAGTGTTTCCCCGGGTTGAATTCTCACAACATCCACTATCAGTTTCTTTGTTCTGCAAAATGACAGGCAAACAGAGAAGGATGTCCTAGTTAGGAATATCAGAGTACTTCACGTTTTGTGTTGTCTTGTCTGTTAAGATACAGGCTGACATTGTCCATAAAATAATGCAATGCAAGACTACTTCACGGGGCAATCGAGATTTGATCAAGACTGCCATATGCTGGTGACATAAAGGATAAAATGATGACAGATTTTTAATTTTGGGTGAAAAATCCCAACTTAACAAATGTATGGACTGAATTAAAATGTTATATACAGTATTGTTCAAAATAATAGCAGTACAATGTGACTAACCAGAATAATCAAGGTTTTTAGTATATTTTTTATTGCTACGTGGCAAACAAGTTACCAGTAGGTTCAGTAGATTGTCAGAAAACAAACAAGACCCAGCATTCATGATATGCACGCTCTTAAGGCTGTGCAATTGGGCAATTAGTTGAAAGGGGTGTGTTCAAAAAAATAGCAGTGTCTACCTTTGACTGTACAAACTCAAAACTATTTTGTACAAACTTTTTTTTCTGGGATTTAGCAATCCTGTGAATCACTAAACTAATATTTAGTTGTATGACCACAGTTTTTTAAAACTGCTTGACATCTGTGTGGCATGGAGTCAACCAACTTGTGGCACCTCTCAGCTGTTATTCCACTCCATGATTCTTTAACAACATTCCACAATTCATTCACATTTCTTGGTTTTGCTTCAGAAACAGCATTTTTGATATCACCCCACAAGTTCTCAATTGGATTAAGGTCTGGAGATTGGGCTGGCCACTCCATAACATTAATTTTGTTGGTTTGGAACCAAGACTTTGCCCGTTTACTAGTGTGTTTTGGGTCATTGTCTTGTTGAAACAACCATTTCAAGGGCATGTCCTCTTCAGCATAGGGCAACATGACCTCTTCAAGTATTTTAACATATGCAAACTGATCCATGATCCCTGGTATGCGATAAATAGGCCCAACACCATAGTAGGAGAAACATGCCCATATCATGATGCTTGCACCTCCATGCTTCACTGTCTTCACTGTGTACTGTGGCTTGAATTCAGAGTTTGGGGGTCGTCTCACAAACTGCCTGTGGCCCTTGGACCCAAAAAGAACAATTTTACTCTCATCAGTCCACAAAATGTTCCTCCATTTCTCTTTAGGCCAGTTGATGTGTTCTTTGGCAAATTGTAACCTCTTCTGCACATGCCTTTTTTTTAACAGAGGGACTTTGCGGGGGATTCTTGAAAATAGATTAGCTTCACACAGACGTCTTCTAACTGTCACAGTACTTACAGGTAACTCCAGACTGTCTCTGATCATCCTGGAGGTGATCATTGGCTGAGCCTTTGCCATTCTGGTTATTCTTCTATCCATTTTGATGGTTGTCTTCCGTTTTCTTCCACGTCTCTCTGGTTTTGCTCTCCATTTTAAGGCATTGGAGATCATTTTAGCTGAACAGCCTATCATTTTTTGCACCTCTTTATAGGTTTTCCCCTCTCTAATCAACTTTTTAATCAAAGTACGCTGTTCTTCTGAACAATGTCTTGAACGACCCATTTTCCTCAGCTTTCAAATGCATGTTCAACAAGTGTTGGCTTCATCCTTAAATAGGGGCCACCTGATTCACACCTGTTTCTTCACAAAATTGATGACCTCAGTGATTGAATGCCACACTGCTATTTTTTTGAACACACCCCTTTCAACTAATTCAACTAATTGCCCAATTGCATAGCCTTAAGAGCGTGCATATCATGAATGCTGGGTCTCATTTGTTTTCTGAGAATCTACTGAACCTACTGGTAACTTGTTTGCCACGTAGCAATAAAAAAATATACGAAAAACCTTGATTATTCTGGTTAGTCACATTGTACTGCTATTATTTTGAACAATACTGTATATATATATATATATATATATATATATATATACACACACACACACACACACACACACACACACAATCAGTGAGGTCCATACACACACACACACACACACACAATCAGTGAGGTCCATTTAACATTTTATATTCTTTGGACTAGAGTATTCTTTAAAATATCTTTATGTTTGTTCCACAGAAGAAGAAAGAATGTCATGCAGGTTTGGAACAGTTTTGTCTGGTAGTGTAAGCATACAAAAATGCCTGTAAAGTGCAGACTAATTTGTGTTTTGTCTCAAACTAGCTGGTTACAGTAACTGATATTCATGCAGTCTGTAAACAGAAGATCATACACGTCTGGGTCACTGGGGCTTCACAGATGCTGTGTTTTTTTTTCTGTGGAAATGGAGCAGATATAAACATAGACAATGAGCAGTGACGTCAGTGTTCCTGCTTCCTTCCCGAAGATAGACTAGAAAGCTAGAGTTAAGGACTTACGTGCCTGGACAATACTGGCCAGCAAATGATAGTCGACAAATGTTTCCTTCGAGAATTACATTTCAAGCACGTGATGACCTCCCGTCCTTAAGGCATCTTTAACCCTCTGGAGTCGATTAACACATATACGCGTTATGAGTCATTTTCTGCCGAGAAAGGGTCTACTTTTTTGGTATACAGACATAATAACAAACAACAAACGTTTGTGCACTTATAAAATAAATATAATAAACAATGTGTGCTGTCTGCAGCCTTTGTCTGTGCTGATCTTCATTTAGACAAGCGTCATTAAAATGAACTGTAACTCAGTGAATACTCAACAAAGAGACATGAGAGAGATATCTATAGAAAGCTGGACATGTCTACTTTTAAACTAAACAAGTGCCGCCGAAAACTGATATTCTGTGATAAAGTAATCCATATGAAAACATCGCGATGTTCGTTTTTCACGTCTCCCTTCATTATATCTAATGTGATCCCGCCCCCGCACTGAACGCGCTTTTCAGATTCAAACTGAAGCGCGCGGCTTGAATACACCCACACAGAAGAAAAAGCAGCTAGACTGTTCTTCAAGTTTTTTTATTTTACTGTTTGCTTCGCGATGAGAGGAATAAGACATAATTCACCCCAAAAAGATGTGATGTGTTTGAGGATTTGAGAAATGGATTTCCTCAGAAAAAAAAAGAATGAAGCACTTTATTCAGCAGAGATCATAAACATGAGTCTCTTTTTATTTGTATTTATTTATATACTTGTACTATAGTTTTCAAATAACATGTAAACATTTTACTTGTTAGACTTTTTCCAAATAATTTTTCCAAACTATAATTCCACATAACCAAAATCATGCAGCTTCTGGTTGACAAACAACTCTGTTGCATTGACGGCATATGAAAGTTTGTCTTTTATTACCTGCTGTTCACTTAAATAAAAATGTTTATTGCATAACATTTTTGCACTGAACATCCGTCTTGGTGTGAACAAGCCTATACTGAATAATTCTAATTACACAAGCTGGTTAAAAAAGGCCCATTTTAGAACTGGGAAAGATAAAACGGGACACCAAACCATTTCCTCCTACGGGTAAGGAGAGATATGAAGACAGGAAATGAAGACAGTGAAGAAATGTTGAGTGTGAGCAAAGAGATAGTTATATGTTAGGACATTTTACACATTAAGGCAGCTGAAAGAAGTGATGAAACGCTTGCTCACTTACTTCATCATCAGTCCTTTCGTGTCTTTGTCATCTCCATCCAGCAGCTCAAACTTGTTGGTGAGGGTAAGGGAGACCTCTGTTTTGGACAGTTGACTCAATGAGTTCTCCTTGCTGGGGTCATCTGCATCCAAAGCTCCTTCACCTGGGTGTCAGAGATTCACATTCATTTTTCTTTTAATCAGCTGTCAGTGAGGACATATTCATCTGGTTTCAAACTGCTGGTGTTTGAAAGCTGCTCTGAGTGAATGAATGAAATTATTTGTTTGCATTTGTTATAATTTTACCAAGTAGCGACTCGACGTCAGGAACTTCCCCCAAGTCCTTCAGGACTTCATGCAGAAGATCACTGTGATCTGGAGCGATAGCTTCCTTATGTTCCAACACCAACTAGAAGAAAAAAAGCCAATTTATGTATTCCAGCTACAAGCATTCTGTACAGACTATAAAACACAATAATACTTATCATCACACAGCTTGGATCAAGATAAATCCTGATTGCAATTGTTATTACTACTAACAGTGAGTATCATGTTACATTCACAGCAAAACCCAGAAGATTCTATGAAATTGTTCTAATACTGTACATGTACTGTTAAGTATGATATATGTTAAGTCTGATGTATTGTCATTTTATAGATATGTCAAAGTGACTTTGCTGCATCTCAAAGAGTAGATTATTGTGCTAGCAATGCCAAATGCATATGTTCATTTCCTGGCAATGCATGAAAATATGTCTGCCTTAAAGTGCTATCTAAGTCACTTTAAATAAAAACATTGTAAATACATAAATATAAAATCTAAAGTTCTTAAATTCCCCGTCTTTGTGTGTATGATATTTTTAATTGGCAACATAAATAAGATGATGACTTAATTGTTTGTTTCCAGTAGATTTACAATTACAATTTGGCAGAGAAAACAAAACAGCACCCAAGATTAGGAGTCAATAGGATCTTTTTAAATCATAAAATACTGTATCTCTCATACAACGTACTATAAATTACAGCCATACTGCTTCAAATTGACATCACATCTGTTTGTCTATGTGCTGCTTAATGAGAAACATCCCGAAATGAAATGTCTGTTTTTTTGTTTTTGTTTTTCAACTGAAGGAATGTAGAGACTTGACAGAGAGGGGAAAGGTCATGATGTCACTTCCTCACAGAAGGCTCCTCTCATGACTCATAGGTGGCTAATGAAACTTAATCACAATGAGTTGCAGATCTAAAAAAAGCATTTGACTTCACATTCCAGATCACGGCCCAACAGTAAAGGCTGAAACGGCACGTTTTGATGAGACGTGTCTCTAAACTGGATTCCCTCTTTCATATGAACAGCCCAGAAATAAGATTAAAAGAAGAGGTCATCTCTTCTACTGAATTTGGCATGAAATATAAATTTACCCTATCTATTTTTTAAATGCATATTATAAATCTTACTCATCTGTGCATTTTTCATTTTTTTCCCTTGTAATCTAAGCATTAACTGTATCTCCATATGTAATTCTCAGTAGCATGTTAAGTTGTATGTCTTACAGAGTGTGTGTTGATGATCTCCTCAATAGAGATGTAGATGATGGGTTTGCTGAGTGTCACCATGTCAGAGTACTCGTCCACATTAAACTTCTCCTCTGGAGCTGGAACGTCACAGGCTGCCTGGAAGAAGCCCCTGAAATGAAAAAAGAAAATATATATATATATATATATATATATATATATATATATATTAAATCAGTGGATTTCCTTCTTCAGAATTATATATATATATCAAAATGCTAAAATGAGTAGTCGAAAACATGAAATTAGGCAAAAGACATGAGTGAAGAATTTTGTCAATATCAGCTGTTGATATTTTGATAAATCTTTGTGCAACCAGAAATTTTGTTGCAACCAGCAAAATAAAGCAAGATTAAAAAAACAACAACAACTGTATAATGTCAAGTAGACCTGAATGAGAAGGGCACACGCTAAACTGCAGTAATCAAGCTCAAGTGTAAACTAGCAGGTCTATCACAGACTTGTAATCAGGCAGAGAAGTTACTGAGAATCTGAGAGGAGAAAAAACAGCGTTTCCAGTAAGCATGGGAATGATGGGCTTTGGGCAAAAGGTCATTTAGCACTTCCAGCCTCCTCACACACACACACACACACGAATGTGTCTGAAGTGGGAACACATGTCCGTCCTCTCTGCTGATGTCTTTCACACAAAAACACTTCCAAACCTTTCACCACCATTTCCATCTACCCTCAGCCTGTCCTGACCCTCAGATCTGTGATTGTTTCAAATCTTTTGTTCTACTCATCAGATTCTACATAAAATGTTAACACTTAAATTAATTAATATTAAAAAATATATATTATTATTGTAATGAGAGTAGTTTCAAGTTATTTTATTACATGAAGTTGATAAAACATTGACTACTCACACATTCAGCACCCATTTAACCCTATCTGTGACCCTGGAGCACCAATCCAGTCTTAAGTAGCACAGGCATAATTGAAGCAATAGCCAACAAAATATTGAATGAGTCAAAATTATAGATTTATCTTTTAAGTAAAGATCGTGTTCCATCAAGAAGTAATTTTTCTACCGTAAATATATTAAAAATTAATTTTTGATTAATAATATGCATTGCTAAGCACTTCGTTTGGACAACTTTAAAGGCAATTTTCTCAATATTTAACATTTTTTGCACCCTCAGATTCCAGATTTTCAAATAGTTGTATCTCGGCCAAATATTGTCCGGTCCTAACAAACCATACATCAATGGAAAGCTTATTTATGACTTATTTTATTTTGTTAATATGTTCCTTGGAAAAGGCTAAATGAGCTTGTTGCTTTGGCTACTGTATGTAAATCCAGTGTGGAATAAAAGCTTAAAATACCATGCAGGCCTGATTATTTCAAGGAGCTTGTGTTTTGTTACCTTTGCTTTATTTCCACACTTGATACGATTTTGATGTGATTCTCGTACCGCTTACTCTTTTGAGTAATGAAATACATCTCATGATAGTACTCTCCCATGTGATTACATTGTTGTAAACATTAGAAGTCTGAGAATGTATCAGTGGGCTATGTAACACTTATAATTATCAAAAAAAACATTCTTTGGTTCAACATACTCACCTGCTGATCCAAAATTGCCTTGATTTAGTTTTATTTTGTAACTTTCAGGAGGTGCACTAATTTTTGCATTGCAACATTTATCACTATTATTTTCCTAAATAATTTTGACATGCTTTTTAGGTAATTAAATAAGCAGATTCAATGGAAAATTCTCTTTACAAACAACCCTAATATGTCTTCTAAGTTAACAGTATTGCTCAATTTGTCAAGTTACTCATTTATGCTGATTACTCTATGAAAATATCCAAATATATAAAAACAGCTCTTGCAGAAGTTGACAGATTTTGTCAAGTATGGAATGTAAGTACTTTACCCTAATGTCCAAACAACATTGGATCCTGCTGACTTTCATTTTATGGACAAAAAAAACACGGAGACATTCTTCTTTTTGCTCCAAAAACAAAGGTTTGGAAAAACATTATCGTCTGTGACTCACACTGATGGAGTGCTCTGTTGTCCTCACCTGAACCGTTGGTAGGTCTGGGAGATGTAGCTGTTCATAGGGGTGAGGTAGTCACCCTCGTCCACAAACAGCTTGTTAGCGGCAGCATGCTGTAGCATCTTAGCCACAGATGCCAGGTTCCTCCTCTGCTCCGAATGCACCTGTCCTCCGGCCGTCATGTCAATGATGTCAAAGCCATCTGGAGCCACAATGGCAGGATTCATGTAACGGTAATAGAGCAGAGTCCCAACAATCTGTGGGAAGAAGATTCAGACGGCGCTTATTTCATGTGAACCAATATTTTTCTGGGCTCTTAAGACATTAAATCTTCAAGCAGTTTTGGTTTGGTGTGATAAGCAATTACAGCTACAGTTCAAGTAGGAAAACAGTTTTGCAGACAGGCCTAGTGAATACTTATTTTAAACTAGACATTTGGATGGATGCAAGGGAATCCTGACCTTTAATAATTCATCCTGTGTGGCGTCGGGGAATTTCTCATGAAGCGTGTCCTTCAGAACTTTAGCAATATATCTCATGCCGTAGCTGCATGCAAAAGAAAACAGATCAAATGATGCAAAAGTAAAAGTCAGATCAGCAGCAGAAAAAAGGCCATACCTTAAAATAATGAGACGACTGTAATGCCTGAGCAAAATATTACACAATGCTATGTGTTGAGAATGTATCTTGTTTTAAACTGACTCCTTATTTTGAACTACTGTACTGCCCCCTGGGGCAACAATGACACTGTTACATTGAATAAAGTTAGCATATGAAGGAATCCTTCATAATGCTATAGGCACATCTGACAAACATAACAGGCAATATGAAAATGAATTGCATGAATCAGAACTGAACATCTGCTTGAAAGGCAGAGATGGTCTTCATTCTTACGGGATGGTGTCCAGCGATGACATGATTGAGCCGAGCACTTTGTCTGTGACCGTCCGGAGCACCTGATTGGAGGAGTCCAGTTTAGCCCTCACTTCCTCGTGTGACAGAGCCTGCTCTGGCGTGACCTCATATGGCAGCTTACTACAAGTCCAACAACAGCGGTATAAATTCAGAAATAAAATCATTAATGACAACAGTTGTGCTGCTTAATTGTTTTGTGGAAGCAATAATGTGTTTGTTTTCTAGGATTCCTTCATGAACTGAAATTTAAAAAGAAACATTATTTATTTTGAATATATAGGTATTTTGTCACAAGGTAAAAGCCTTTACTATTGCTTTTGATAAATAGAATGCATCTTCACTTCATAAAAGCATACATTTCTCTAATAACGAACCCTTCTCCAAACTTTTAAACAGTAATACATAGAAATAAGCTTGTTTATTTGGGTCACGCAATTTTTATTGTTACAATTTTTAAATAGTATGGAAAAATTTAAATTCGCTAACAAAAATGGATGGAAATGGATGTCAAGAAGTCTAAATAAAAAGGTATAATATATGTAGAAAATGAGAAAATAAAAAAATGGGTGGTGTGTGCATGTTTAAACCTGGCTTCTCCCGTAGCGGTCTCTAGCTGATTAACCCAGGCCTTGTAGATGTCTACAGGGTTAGTGTTGATGCCCAGGTTCTTGTCCTCGATGATCTCTTTCACCACAGGACCTAGAAGCTGTCTGAGAGCGTTCTGCCCGCGAGCACCACGGTAAAAGCTCAAAACCATCTTAATGACTGTAGGGTTCCCTGTCACTATTTCCTGGATATGATCCACCTTAGATCTGCCACAGATGACAGCAGAGGAACAATGATATTTGCCATACTCAATGTATCACAGATATTTGACTGAATTCAGAGGTACACTGGCTTCTCCAAAACAGTGCTGTTTTTGCATGCTCAAGCTAACAAACAGTCTCTCTATCCTTTTAAATATAATCTTTAAGATAGAAACGATAAGTGTATACAGTATCTAAGATATATCTTACTTGATCTCTTCTCGCAAGGCTGACTCAAAAAGCTTGAGCAGTAAGTATTCTTCCCGCTGGTTTGAAGCATAGTTATACAACGTGAAGATCACAGTGTCCATGAACTTGGTGGATTTGTTCTGGGGCATCTGGAAGATTAGCTTGGCCAGGTATGAAGGATTGGTCTGTTAAATGAAAAAAAAAAAAAACTAATTGATTAAAAAGGTATTTATACAGTATTTAGGAGTTTTATGCATTCTGTAAATGTATAAAATCTATTCAAAATGATATATTTCAATATTATGTAATTTTTTTTGTAATTAATAAATTAATAAATTATGTTTTGTTTTTTTTTGTTTTTTTTACACGAGTAAAATAATTTTCCACGACAATCAGTGCAAATATTTTGGGAATATTCCATTAAAACCTTTGGTCAGCTCCTGTTGCGATTCAGCATTCCAATCTATTTCTTAAATTATTTAAATTTGTGCCAAAGTTCCTCATCTCACTTGTAGAAGGTAGAAAAGATGCTGATAGGCCTCCAGTTTCTTCCTCTTCTCTTTGCTCAGACCCTTGATGCCCTGCTTTTCCCCCATGGCCAGATCTTCTTTGCTCATTTTGTTCTTTTTGCTCTTCATCTTTTTGCTGTGGGACACCACATCCTACCAGAGGAGACAACAGAGCAGAAGATGGAAAAATCTGTTCACACTCGACTGGTTTGGACATCTGTAGCTGCTTCTACTCTCATGAGACTCCTAAGAAAACAAATATGCTGTTCTTGTTGTTTTCTCTCAGTGATGTGTATTTGCTTACAGTAGCACTTCACATCATGGGAAAACAGAAACCTACACATATCAAAGGATATATCCAAAAAGTTTATCCAAAAAGCAATTCAAAGAGATTGTTCAGCTTTATGGATCATTTAAAACCACCGCATCTGTGTCTAACCTGTAGTGTGATCCTGTTTTTCACCAACAGGCCAATCTTAATATCCATCAAATTCAGATCTTTTTCCATTTGCTGATTAGAACGAATCTTGGTGACCACTTCCTCTCTGTGCCGTGTCACTTCCTGTTCCTCCTGTAAATCAAGGCTGCTTTGTTCCAGCAAATGCACAAATTTACGGACCACTGAGAGAGGGGGGTGCTGAGCACCGGCTGTATGATAAACAGAAAAACACAATCATTTTTACCTTACAAACCAATCAACTGTCTATGCAAGTAAATGTCAACTCATTAACATATTAAATATAATGTATTGACTTACTCAAGGTTCTGTAGTCAACTCTTGCTTTGTTAGCCTTAAGGTAAGCTTGAATCTTCACGATTTCTTTCTCCTGAGCATGACACACAGAATAAGCCATTTTCATGAGTATAAATGATAAAGCAGCTGCTCGTGCACATCAGAGCTTGTGTGTGACTTACATGGTCCCTGAAGTACTGCAGTCTCCTCCTGTAGCTTTGTTTAGCTTTCCACATCTTCACCAGCGACTGTAACTAAATTATAGAGGAAACTAGTTTTCATATGATGAATACTGCACTTCAGAGCAACAAGGAAAAAAATGAAGAAAGAGTGAAATAAATGAGCATGAGTTATAGGACCGTTACCTTAATCGCACTGCTCACACTGTCTTGGAAGGTCTTTAGTCTGTCTTTATACACTCTTCTCTGTTTGTAGCCCTTCCAGGATGCCTGTAATCATAAACCAAACCACACGTGAAACAGACCACATCACATATTTGTTCCTAGAGAATATTGGTAGTTTATTTTCTTTTGAACTGATCTGTAAAGAATACAAAACAACTATAGCCAATATGGTTACTAAATCCTTTTTTAAATATGATCTTTATATAATGTTGATATATTGTTGCTATTGCTAATTGTATTGACTCTTAATGTTTTGAAGAGTTAACAGAAGAGTAAGCATGCTTTTGATGTGTACATTTCATATTAAAAAAAGCGATGAAACTACTCACTATAATTGTTTTCTTTAATAAACAATCCACTTTTAAAAATAACAGAAATAATACTATAAAATAATAATTTAATTTTTAATGCTAAACAATTCAAACATGTTGAGTCTTAGAGCTTTCAAATTATATATTCATATATTATTAACATATTATTAACATAACAATATTATTATATTAAATAAGAACTTGATTAAATACCAGTTAATGATACTAATAACATGCAGGAAAATGTCAATTCCACCAAAGGCTGTTAGTGGCCTGGCACACAAGTAATCAAGTTAAGTATCAGTACTTTAGATTAAACAGTTACGCACCTGCAGTTTGACGACACTCGGCTCTTGCTTTCGCAGGTACTTCAACCTGTCATTGTGTGCCCGCCTCACCAGGTATCCACGAATCAGGGCCTGAAGCTGGATGATGAGCGGCTCATTGGCCAACCACAGCTGCTCTCTGTTATACTCAGCTGTTACACTGCTCAAAACACTCTGGTTAGGGAGAAAGAAAACATGAACAACAGCGCTTACATACCTTAATTCAACACTAAAAACTATAAATGTATATCTGTCTTGAAGACATACCTGAATGTCTTCTTTGGTGAGCTGTGAACTGTCATGGACAAAATGATCCGGCTCAACCCATGTCCATTCCTTGTTTTCAATGTTGTAGAAGTAGTCATATTTATCCTTGATCTTGTGTTTCACCCATAAACTGCCACTGGTTCCTGCAAAACATTTTTATGATAGGCAGCACTGTGAATGCAATTCTTTACAGACACACAGACACAGGGCTCTGAACCGTTTTTTTACAATGTAGCAAATATTTTTAAATATCTTAAAAAAAAAACTTTGATGTCTTTAAAGTGTTGATAGATTTTTTTTTTTAGGTAGCCTACATTTGGCCAAAATCTAGAAAAGATGACTAACCACAGCGGTTATTGACTGACGTTAGATCTTGATTTTTTCTTTTTCTTTTTGAGTAAATAAAACGCTGTACTTTATTATCATTACATTACTATTATTGTAGGGAGTGGTTAAAATTAATGTTCTATAACTTTAAATAATATATATAGGTAATATCGTGAGAACAGAAACGCGCGATTAGAATCGCGGGAGAGAATAGTCTGCGCGCAGTTATGAGAGGTAGAGAGAGAGAGAGAGAGAGAGAGAGAGAGAGAGAGAGAGAGATGACGCACACTATGTAATCAGATGTGGCTAATTCCTAATGTTCATCTCTTCACGTTTAATAAATCAAGTGTTATGATCTGCCGAGCTCTCTGTCGGTGTCCTCCTTCCATCAAAGCCAACGAGCTCGCACACGGTAAGAACTGTAAAGCTTGCATATAGAAACGACGCGCCTAACATTATTATTAGGCAAATTATAGACACATAATATTGTTTTTAAAAAATAACGTTATTAACTGGTATTTTTTCCACCCGAACCGGTTTCGGAACGGTAATAATTCAGAGGAACGCAGGAACAGAAACTTAAAAATATCGATTCTGCTCGGAGTGAACCGATTTAATTTTCTTTTCATTTTCAAGCCCTGCACAGACATATGTATTTGTCTCAGTCTGAAATCAAATGAATCAGTAAATGTAAGGCAGTAAGGCAGATAAGTTAATTTTCAGATTAAAGCTAGACCTTTCAGATTGCAGTCATCAAGGGTGATAGAGTTACCTTGTTCTGTTTGAGTGCTCTGTAAGTGAGCGAGCTGGCTGTGGTAGACATGATCACATTCAGACAGCACCGCTCGGAGACCTGCATCAGGACACTGCAGAGCAGCAAGTGTGGCCTTAGCATCTCCTTCAGATACTGCCCTGTTAATGTCTGCTACTGCCTCAGCCACTGAAATCATTCACACACACGGAAGAACTCATTTTATTTTCTCAGTAGGAATGTTTCAAGATAAACACTTATTTAGGTTTATTTGATTATCTATCCTCAAACTATGTTAAAATGGATCAAATATGATATAAGAGGCAGCTTATATTTGGTTGCACACTTACTTTTGAGTGCATCCTCCTGGTCCCGGTTGGCAGTGTGCACGGCCTCCTGGATCTGATCCAGCCACAGCACAGCAGATTCATCTCCAGAGCTCTGTTACAACACAACACACAGTCAAACACACTGGCTCAGGGCAAACAAATCGTCTGCTACTACAGGCTTTTCACAGCAGATGTAACTATAGCAACTCAAAACATGATCTCATATGTTAAGAGCAAAGGTTTAACTAAAGAATATAAAGGGACACTGATGGACAATGTAATAAAACATGAACACAGATTTGCTTTCCTTTATGAGACAAGAATATAGTACAGTATTTTGTCTATCACTTTTCCCTACTTTAGGAACATTCCCATAGTAATAGGGAAGAAGTGGTTTATCATTCTACTGATAATTTATTAAAAAAGACAAAATAGACAAAAATAAAAGTTTTCTTTATCTGAAAGAAAGAAAGTTTATTTAAAAAATATATATATATAGGGATACATTTATCCAATAAAGGACCATTTTCCATTTTCGAAATACCATTTAAACATTCCTCTATAAGTTGCATTTGGAGGAAGCCTCTTGTCTCGCAGCATTTCCTGACATTCCTGAAAAATGTGTTATTTTGACTGAGTAATCGTGACTCAAACTCCCTAAGGCCTTGACAGGAAACCAGCGACTTATCACACCCTTCGATGTTAACTCCCAACTTGACAGTTATTTGTCTAGACTCCAGAGAGTGATCCTCAAAAGAGTCACTTGTAGATCCGGTCTAGTTTGAGGAACAGTAGTTCGTAAAAATGAACTGGAAAAACCTTTCAAACATGTGGAGAGTTTTTGTGCTTCTGCTATTAGCATTCATGTTTGAGGTCTCGCTTCAAGATTCAGGTAAGAGAGAAACTTTCTCTTTCTCTTTCTTGCTATGTGGTAGAGATATGAATTTGGATTTCTGTGGCAAAGAAAACTTGAATTGCCCTTAAACTGACTCTTTTAGTCAGAGAACATCTGTGCCTATAATATTAAACACTAAAACCAAACAACCTTTATTTAATTTCAAAAACTGTCTCAAATGGTTTTAATGTTCAAACTGTTCTAATGGTTTTAATGTATTTGGTCACTTTACATTTCAAAGTCAATTCAGCGTTTTCCAGATTGTTCTAGATAATAAAGTAACAAAAATAAGTATGCATTTGCATGAAATGTGTAATGTTCTTTTTCTTATTGTTAATCTTGAATACAAATTGAATACAACTTGGAAGCCATATCTGCTATTAATTATTATCCAATCTAAAATTTTCTGTTGAATTATATTTACTTTAATTTAAATGTACCCACATTTTCAGTATAAATCTGTCTTTTAACATTGTTTTCTAACTTTTTTTTTTTAGTATCAAAAGATTCCAGAATAATTTTTTCAAAAAAGCCACCTCAACCAAAAACCTTTTCTGGAACAATAGTCTTAAACTCATCCTTCCAGATGCCTGTGATAAACGCCAGTGCCAATGTCATCGATCACACCACTGGAATTGTCAGCACTTGGATCATTCCCTCCGCGTACATCCTAGCCATCCTCGTCGGGATCCCCTCTAATGTCTTTGTGTTAACCTGCCTCAGTGGAAGAAAGAATCTTTCCACTAGTATCCTATATTTTAGCCTAGCAGTTTCAGACCTCCTCTTGCTCATTTCCCTCACATTCAGAGTCCACTATCACCTCAATAACAATGACTGGATCTTTGGAGAGCTCGCCTGCAAGATGGTGACTGCCTGCTTTTATGGGAACATCTACTGCTCGATCCATGCCCACATGTGTATTAGCGTGATGCGCTACCTCGCGGTGGTCCACCCGTTCATCTACAGGGCAATGTCGAAAAAGTACTATGGGATCTGCACCAGTTTATCCATTTGGATGGTTTTTGCTATTGCGATGATACCTGAGTTTATGATTCAGCAAAGCTACCAAGTTCTTGAACAAAAGATGGTGACGTGTCATGATATCCAGTCGTATGAAAAAGCTTTCAACCGAGCTTTGATTCCATATAGATTGAGTCTGATCTGCCTGGGGTTCATCCTGCCATCGCTAGTCATCACATTTGCTTACGGATCCATCATTTACCATCTAAACCGTTCCAGTCGTGACTGGAAACACTACATAAAGGCCAGTACGTTGGTGTTTGGGATCTTTTTAGTGTGTTTTGCCCCATGTAATGCACTTCTTTTTGCACACTATGTGAAGCTGTACACTCAGCAGCAGTATGACTTGTATTATTACTACAGAGCAGCCGTATGTCTGTGTTCTTTCCACAGCTGTCTGGACCCCTTCCTCTCATATCTCCTCACAAAGACTTCGACTTCCCAAGCCAAGTTTACACCCTTTAGCTCTAGTGCTTCGGTGGCTTTGTCCATGAGTTGAGTCCTTTTAAATACCAGGATGTTTTGCTAGGGGGACTTCCTTATCTAAAATGGCTTCACAGTGGGTTGAGGATGTTATGGTTGACTTTTTTCTTCAGAAGAGGCTCCTGGGTTGATCAGGAGTTGGCCACTTACACTCAAGTGTGAACATGAAACTAAGTCAAGCTGCATACAAAATCTTTGAGACCAGGAAAAAGAGTGTCTGAAATAACAGATGTAACCTCTTAGACATTTCAATGGTCAGGCACTGTTATTCTGTTTCACCTTGCAGATGAGGTCTTTGGTGGCCAGCAGTAGATTGTGATAGTGTTTGGCGTTGGCTGGATTGACTCCCTGTAGTTTAGCTGTAGAGAGTAGGAGGGCGGCGAGTGTCTTCTCTGGATCTCCACAATTTAGGGCTTCGTTGATCTCAGCGATAGCAATGACTCCTAAACAGGGATCATGGGAATTTTATATGCTCAACAACTGGAATATTCAACGAAATATTGTCACTGATTAAGAAAATGACAAAAAGGTCCTACATTTGTTGTTTATACATTAACATGTTGTTTCAAGACCATATATAATGTTTAATATTATAATTGAATGAATCAAAGCTTATGTTTACTATGTTGTTGATGTTTACTTGTGAGAATCTTTAAATGTTCAATAAAACTTTTGTTGTGGGATTTCAATACATTGGATTAATGAAGTTCAATTCATACACATTATGGAATAACTTTCTATAAAACAGACATGTCTATGAAACAAATCATTGCTAAGAAGACCACTTAGACTGTTTTTTATAATATTACATAAATTAATTAAAACTGAATACATTCTATTGATATACTTCCTTTCCCAACTTCTGTGGTGAACATTTTGAAATGTACACTACTATTTGAAAGTTTAGGGTTCAGTAAGATTTTTAAAAAGGTTTTTGAAATAAGTTTATGTTTATCAAGGCTACATTTATTTGTTTAAAATAGAGTAAAAACAGTAACATGAGCCCCTTTCACACTGCCATTCCGGCAAATACAGGGGTAAAGTGTTCCTGTAATTGTTCCCTGGTCGCTAGATTTGGCACTTTCACACTGCCAGTGATGACCCGGTATATGTGCGTGCTTTCACACACAACCCTTGAAGATCCCGTAACGACACGTGACATCAGCGAGTGACGTGTAATGTACGAGTCGTAAACACTAGGCACGTTATAATTTCACTGAAGCTAGTGAACGATCTCAAGAGCGGAAAGTGAGGAACTAACTGATCTCTGCTTCATTACAGTTTGCACATATGTATTCGTCGCGAATGTTGATCTTCCTTCAAAACAGCCGGTAAAAGAGTCGCGCGATGACGCACGTCATCACTTCGATACGGAATTAGATCTGGCTTTTGTTCACACAGCGCTCGTTCCGGATCGATTACCGCAATGTTACTAGGTCCCCGACCCGGGTTCAATTCGGTAATCAATTCCGGGACGTGGTTGCTTTCACACAGAAGGCGACCAGGCAATGTTACGGGAATATTGCGGGTCCGACGTGCAGTGTGAAAGGGGCTATAGTGAGATATTATTAAATAGTTGTTTTCTATTTGTTTGTGTTTTAAAATGTAATTTATTCCCGCGATGACAATGCTGACCACTCTGATATGCTGATCAAATCAAATCAATATGCAAATCAATATGCTAATTTTGTGTCAAAGAAACTGTCTTATTCTTATCAATGTTTAAAACAACTGTGCCTTTTAAATCTTTTGTGGAAACCGTAATACATTACTTCAGGATTCCTTGACAAATAGAAAAAAAAATGAATTTCTGTGAAATAGAATTCTTTTGGAATATTACAGTATAATGTCTTAACTATCACTTTTTAACAATTTAATGTATCCTTACTAAATAAACGTAAAAATCATACTCACCAAAAACATTTGAATGATATGGTACAATATATTTCAAAGTTTGCTTACTCTCATGTTCCTCATGCACCTGGACATTGACAGTTTCGATGCATTTCTGAACATCATTCCATGTGAGGAACTCTTGACCCTGAGCGAGGGACTCAGCTCTGAGACGGATCAGTGTGTCTGCATATCTAACAAAGCAATACATCCCCTTAATGAAGTAAATCAAAAATTAATTGTGTCTTAGTGTGCCACATAGTGTGACACCTCTCTCTTTTTCAGTCAGTAGTATCACTGTACCTCTGTAAATTGTCAGCATCCAGACCACTGAAGCTCAGTGGAGAGTCACTGAGCTGCTCAATGACACCCACAGAGTCTTTAGTGTCCAGAACCTCATTTAACACAGACACAGCAGAAAGCATCTCCACAGCTGCACACAGCTCCTCGTGAGTAAGACCGGCCTTGTTCTGAGATGGTAAAAAATGAAAACTAGATTTCTAAGTAGGGACAAGAAAGAGCTACACGTGCAATAAGAGAGTTAAGGAAACTGACCTGACAGCCCAGCTGCAGGCTGAAGAGCTCGGCCTGGTACAGGCTGGCAGCAGTGTGATAGACGATGGGTAACTGAGCCTCTGGGTTCAGAAGTGCCTCCACGGTCTCTTCTGGAATGCCTCGTCGGATAGCTTCATTGATCGCAACAACCGCTTCCTGCTCTGTATCCATTTAGAGCAAAATAATCAGTAGTATCAGGCAAACAAACAAAAGAATCATATAGGTACATACTTAATAGGGAAATACTGTATAAACTGGTGCTAAATCAGTGATCAGCTGCTTTTAATGAGTTTTTTTATTGATCTGTATCAGTCCACTTTGGTTATATAATGGTCAATATTGGCTATTTAAGCTCAGTTTCCCTATAATTACCTCAGCCATTATCTAATGTTCACTAAATCTTTAAAAACACATTTTTTCTATGTAAAAATTAATGAATTAACACTGTTAATGTTGTTTATAAATTCACTTGTCATGATTTTGAATGAGAAACAATGGAATACAGATGAACTACATTCTAGGCATCAAGGCTACATGTATGTGTGCGTCATACTTAGTTTCTCGGCCTCTGCAAACTCATTACAGGAAGTGATGACCCTCTGAATCTCTTCCCTCTCCAGATAAGCACCTGCACCAGTATCCTGCATACGGATGTAATAAATATTCTCATCAAACTCATTTGAGTGAAAAATAATTTTACCTGATACGGAAAAGTCCTCTTTAGTACCTTAACTCTATGCTCCCTGTAGGATGTGAAGTGCTCCAGGTAAAAGCTGGAGTTGTCATCAAGGACTCCCACAAGACCAAGTGCAGGCATCCTAAGGCTGGCCAGAAGAGCTTTCTGATCCTCGGCATCAAGAGCCTGATTTAACTGTTGGATAGCTTCTGATGCTAGTGTGAGAAAATCATTATTACGTTACTTTCATATTATACTATACCATACACTATGCATCAATTGCAGGGCATCCCAAAAATAACTATCCACTAAATTACAAAATATGTTACAGTATATTATGTTATAACATGTATTTCCATGAAAGCATCCACATGGTCTTTTATGCTCACTTTAATCTAAGGTAATAAATATTAAATATTCCAAAAATTGAAGTCATACCTTTGATGTGTTTTAATTGTTTCAAACAAAAACAACACATAAATGAACACATAAAACACTTACTGTTCACAAGGTCTACACCGCTCTGGATCTCCTGCTGAGTCAGCAATTCTTCATACACATCTCTCTCTTCAGATGCAACAGACGAGCGCTGAACACACACACACACACACACACAATAGAGCGGGTAAAATAAGTATTGAACACATCCCCATTTTTCTCAGTAAATATATTTCTGAAGGTGCTGTTAACATTTTTATAACACGTTCACCAGATGTCAGTAACCAAAGTAATCCATAAATACAAAGAAAACAAAACAATTACGTTCAGAAATTATGTGTAATAAAATGGAATGACACAGGGGAAAAGTATTGGACACATGAAGAAAGGGAGGAGCAAAAAGGCATGGAAAGCCAAGACACCATCTGAAATCTATCAGTATTTAGAAGAAAAAAAATCTTGCCCCTAGTCAGTGGAAATTATTATTAGCTGGTTCAGTCCCAACACCTACAGTACCAGGATGAAGATGAAACCAATAGACATTTCAGAAAGACAATGATCCCAAACACAGCAAAGGAAACTCTTGATTGGTTTCAGAAAAAGAAAATAAAGATGCCAGAATGGCCCAGCCAGTCAGACTTGAATCCAACAGAAAATAAGAACTAAAGATCAGAGTTCATAGAAGATGCTCACAGAACCTTCAAGACTCCGTGAAAGAATGGGCCAAAGTCATCCCTGAGCAATGCATGAGACTAGTTTCTCTATTCAGGAGGCGTCTTGAAGCTGTCATTACCAACAAATGCTTTTGTACAAAGTATGACATACATTTCAGTAAGCGTGCTCAATACTTTTTCCCAGTGTCATTCAATTTTATTGAACTTAATTGTTTTGTTTCACTTGTATGTATGGATTACTTAGGTTGTTACCGATATCTGGTGAAAATATCATGTCAACAGTAACTTTAGAAATATATTTACTGATCTTTACTATCTATTTTAAAAAAAATCATAGATTTGGTGTTGCAGAGGACAGGGTAAACTCATGGAAAGTAATGAGAATGCTATTGGTTTGATCCCGGCAAGACATGAGCTATCACCATTGTGCCTGTGAGCAAAGGTCTTTACATCAGGCTAAAAATAAAACAATAAAAAATACATTCCCTGAGCAGTAATACACTACTCACACAACCATAGATGTGTACACACAACAAAATGACTATTCAGCTGAGCCGACATCGGGAGATCAGGTGATACTGGAGTCAGCAGAGTGTGTGAGGAGTGTTAGAGGGCATCAGCATTTAACTTACAAGGCTGATTCTGTTATGTTTTAATCAAAATCCTGCTGATTTTGCAAGTAAAGGAATGCTGGAGATTGTTTAAAAGGAGGCTGCAAAAAGAAACACAGACAAAGTTGCTTTGCAGGCAACCTTTGGATATTTTCTTGTTCACAGATCGAATCTTGAACCTCCTGATCTGCTCGCACACAAATCAGGGCCGCCCCCATTACATCAAACATGTTTGATATTAAGGATTGAAATCAGGATGATGACGGCTATATGATTACATCAGTACTTTCACAATTGCCAATTCGTGATTGCAAAACAGCTGCTGAACGGGTTCATTGGAAACTGAGAAAATCACTTCTTGAAGTTTCGTAGTTACACAGCTGTCTGTAATAATGTGTCGAATATCACATATCACAACCATAAGGAGAAGGAGAAGCGCTGGCGTAAAATCTCCTCAGTTTTGAATGTCCTGGGTGAGTGTAGAAACTGCTAGCCTGCTAGCTAACATAAGGCTTTGTTCATACTGTGCGTAATTTCAAAAAAAACTATTTAAATCAGATTTTAAATCACATACGAATTTGGTTTGCATTGGTTTTGAAAAATATAATGTCTGACAGGCAGAAATATGATCATTTTTGTGTATAATATCCATACGACTGCTGAAAATTCTGCTTTGACATCACAGAAATACAATACATTAAATATCTTACCAACCACACAACTTTGAATGGAAGGGTTTTTCTAAACTTGTAATATGAATATCTAGTTTACCCGTCCCGAAGCCTGGTCCTCTTTGTTCCTCTTGGCTTTGCTCAGTGTGTCCTGGTAGGCCTGGGCCAGTGGTTTCTGTGTGTTTCTCAGTAAAGCATTGGGGTTCTGCAGAGCCACCATTGTGCTCTCTGCATGACCTTTGTCAATGGCTTCATTAATGGCAAAGACAGCAGCATGTACTACAGATATAGATAAGAAAGAACAAATATATGTGATCCTGACCGAGAAGATTATATGTATTCATTTTAAACATATGAATAGGAGAAACAGGTGAAGTCCCTCACATGCAGCTTCATCTACTGAAAGCTCATTGGCCAGGATGCCACCGATCTTGCTGAAGGTGGGCATCTGGATGCCATACTTATCCAGTTCTTTCCTCATGTTGCTGATTTCTTCCTCTGTGGAAAGAGAATGTGAAATGTTATCAATTAGGCTACATATTTTACATATATCTTTTTATGTTATTACTTATTATGATCAACACAGATAGAAATAGTGACCAACATGCTATCCGTACTTATTCACGTCGAATAAATCAAGGGCCTTGTTACTTTAAATCATTTTACAATACACCTTCAAAGTGTGCCAACACCAAACCACTAAAGAAATGGTTTTCTGCAAAAACAGCATTCTTTAATCTTGAATGTGTTTTCACTTTCATTATTACACTACATAGCACACTATTATGACTTGAACTTGGTTTTCCTGATGAGATATTTTATCAACAGCAGCACAATATGCTGAAGAGTCTAAAGCTAAAGCAGTAATTACTTGTCATTCCAATCCCATCATTAATCAAACCCAAACAGCTAGGTTTCTGCAGAGTGTTCACTGTCATTTAAAGTTGAGGCACTTTTCTGCTTTTCTTTCTCCTGTGATCTGAGCTGACAGAGGTGGATCTACACTTGCAGTTATTGATTTAATTGCATGGCTGTGCTTGAGTGATTGTGAGAGAGCACCACTACAATACATTTCATGGACAAGTCCCGCCAATAATTAAAAGTGGACAAACTGTCCCACACAATATTTCAAATGCTTGCATTGATCTGCTGTAGTCTACTCCATTATGCAGTCTCTTGTGAGGATGACAAAGAAAAAAGAAAAAGAAAAACTTTAAAAGTCCTATTTTCAGCCTTGTCAATGTCAAATTAACTGAGATCAAATCAAAGTAGGCTGGGTTTACTGTTCACAGAAACAGAGCGCAACGCATCTGTTTAATGCTGAAAGAGAATGAGCTAAGAGATGGAAGTTGCAAATCTTTTAGTATTAGTCAACTGTTTTTATATGTTAGAAATATGGCCATTTTGAGAGAGAGATTTTGGCCATTGGCCGAATATGGCCATTTTGTGAATTACCTGCATCTGTGCATCTCTCTCTCTACAAAGCTGGGAGTTGAGTTACTTTAAAAGAGCGATTTTACCTCCTCATTGCTGGGTAATATAAGAGATCTAGTATGCTATTTTATTAATTAAAGTCACGGGGCAGTGTGCAAGTTTCTCTGCTCTGATTTGTGTGAGAGTGGTGTGTCCGTCAAGTGGGGCATTAATATAGCTTTTTAATATATATATATATATATCATTCAAAAGTTTGGGTATTAGTTAGATTTTTTTAGAGTCTCTTATGCTCATCAAGGCAATATTTATTTGAACAGAAATTCAGAAAAAAACTGTAATATTGTGAAATATTGACTTCCTATTTTAATATACTTTAAAATATAATTAATTTCTTTGACACAGTGCTGAATTTGTGTCACATGATCCTTCAGAAATCATTCTAATATGCTGATTTATTTTCAGTTTTGAAACTGTTATGCTGCTAAAAAAAAATGTACTGACCCCAAACTTTTGAATAGTGGGTGTGGTGTATATTGAAACACTAAATTTATATTTTGAATAAACACGGTTCCTGAAAAAATGTATCACAGGTCCCCCAAAAATAGGAAGTACCACTGTTGAATATAAATAGACGTATTAAAATGTTTTCTGAAGGATCACGTGACACTGAGACTGAAGTAATGAGACTGAAAATTGTTTAAAGAATATTTAAATAGAAAATAGTTATTTTAAATTTCAAGAAATTTTCACACAAAAAAAAAAGATTCAACAGTTTTATTCTGAAAAAAAAAAAAAACATTAAAAACTTTGAATGGCAGTGTGTGTGTGAGTATATGTTCAAGACATGGTTCAGCCTTGTACAGTATGTGCTTGCAGGTGCCACATATTTATGACTGAAGTAATAGGTTAAGGATTAGCCTTTGAAAAAAACTATTTATTTATTGTTAATATAATTACTACTGAAAGTATTAATATGTACTGTGTTTACAGGAAGACCTAGTACTTTGGACATGAGCTAAATTTTTAGATTTTTGTGTCATACCTGTAAAGTCTACTTTCCCCAACAAGTCCTGGATCTGAGGGGCAATTCCCAATTTGTACAGGTACAAACTGCACAAAGAAGAACAAATGAATACATACATAAATAAATAAATGAAGTATATAAAAGCAAGAGAATTATACATAATAGACAGCAGAGACAACTGGTCTGAGCTGAGGATGCACAATAATTTTGGAAGTTAAAATTTAATTTCTCTCCAAAATGGTAGAATAATAGAAATAAAATAAAGTTTCACCAAAAAAAGTTTTTCAAATATTTACCACACATTTATACAGTACACTGAATTCAAGACAATGTAAGGACATGTACCAAATTTACATAAACACAATTCATTCACTACATACAGTATACACAAACACATAAGAACATATCATAAATCATAAACACCATCTCTTTTACTCTCTTGATCTTACTAAAATATGAAAAAGCAACACATCTAACTGAAAGAATATTTAAAATTCTTTATTAAAAATAGATATTCCAAAGCAACTCCTGTCCTCAGATGTGCTGCTATCTAGGCTTTGATCACACAGTCATGCAGCAAAGTAAATAGTTGATCAACTTCTCAATTCCTAATGTGTTTAGTTTTTTATGTCAAATCAAATGTCATGTCAACTGCACAATGAAACTATGGTATTTTAATGCAAATTCTTGCATTACAATGTCACTTGGTAACAGCAGGCAAATTATATAGGCAAGAGACATGTTCCCAGTTTAATTCTGTTGTGCCCTAAGGCCACAACCGCTTGAGAAGCACCGTTTTAAATATTTCACTAGCCTTATTTGCAACACAAAGCATTAAAATATATATATATATATATATAACACATATGTAGTTCTAATGTTTATCCACTAGATGTCAGTATGCAGTTGAGTTAAGTAAAGCCCTATACCAGTTCTGTAAAAGGAAAATAGCCTGCAGTTAGTGTGCAACAGATGCTGGAAACTGCATTAAATTTGTATCTGTCGACTGACTGAGGACAAACAGAGGAGTAATGAATTATTGAAGGGTTTTTGAGTGGTATGCGTCTGAGCGTTTATGACAGATAAACTTAACATGCCTTCCTTAACTTTGACCCCTACATCAATAGTCTGGGGTAAAATATCCTCCATTCTACACAAGGGCCAAAGGTTAAGTGGTTTAACGGATATAAGAGCTGTAGGTCACTATACCTCATGAGTCACAAGCCTGATTATTGTTTAGAACTATACAGACAAAAATGGCCTTGGTTATCAAAATATGTATATGTAAGCATTACTGTTTCATACACAATGTTGTATTAGAACTATTTTGAACCTAAAACAATGGTGATCTTGGAAATAAAATGAAAAGAAAATGCTCATATACATGCGTCTACTATCTGATGCAGAGTATATGCTGATGGTGATTTACTGATGCCTGAGCCACACAGGATTTTCTCTGTGCACAGTCACAGTGTTGTCTAGTCTTACTGAGTGGGTTAACTACAGGCTCAGGAAGGAAGAGTGTGTGCAAGGCAGAGGGAGGAAGCCAAGCAACCCACACACAAGACAGAGAGAGAGAGAGAGAGAACGAGAGAGAGCAGGAAAACACTATCGGTAATCATTTACCGTAAAAGAAGCCTTCCTGTGGTCATTCATTAGACACAGTCCCTTGTGCACACTAACTGCTAATGTCTAAATCTTACAATTTGCATACATTAAGATACTAATGACTTACCTGGCTTTTTACTTCAAAATTATTCATAAAGCGTTTTCTACCCTGAGTTATTCTATGGTTTCCTATAAATAACTTATCATTAATGTTAAGTTACAAGTGACTGCTAAATGAGATGTTCTGAGGATAGTGATGATGCCCCTGCAAAACTCACTGTCACACTTCTAGGTTATTGTGGGTGGTTGTCAGGGTGTGGTTACTAATGTCTTGTGAGTTGTGGTTTTTCAGAAAAGCCCACCCTTTCTCTGTGATATTATTGAACTAAAGATAGTTTGGGTTCCTTCTTAATGCACACAACTGTTCTAAAGTTCGGGGTCAGTAAGATTTTTATATATTTTTTAAAAGCAGTGTCTTGTGCTCACCAAGGTTGCATTTATTTGATTATTATTTATTCCTGTGAATATTCCTGTGCTTTCGGTAATCATTCTAATATGCTGATTTGCTCCTCAAGAAATATTTTTTTATTATTATCAATGATAAAAAACTATAATAGATTTACTGAAAATAATAATGATGCATTTCTTGGGTTCTTTGATGGGTAGAAAAGTTCACATTAATTCTGCATTAATCAACAGCATTAATTCTGAAATTCAAATCTTTTGTAACATTATCCTGACTGTCACATTCAAGTATTCAAAAATCTTACAACAAACTTCTGAATGATGATGTACATTTGTAACATTTTCAAGCTGTAGAAATTAACATTATATAAAGTATTCTGAATGAACAATATGTATTTATAAATAAGCATTAATATATAATAATAGTGTAACAGTATATTTGTAAATTAGCATTAACCTAATAGATAGCAATAACCAAACGGAACTTAAAAATAAATGTATCTTTACTGTCACTTTTGATCACTTTAAAAATAAAAACATACTACTCTAAGTTGATGGTGATCAGTTCTGATCATATTTTCTCATGAGCGTTCATTTTAAAGGCAGACATTTCTAGTAGGACAGACGAGACACTGCTATGAGATTGTATGTAGCATGTTTCCACTGGTGGCAAACTACAACAGGAAACAGAAACCTCTGCTAATCTCTGAGTATACACTTCCTGCAGGGGAGGGCGGGAATCTGATATCATAACAGTGCAGGATCACACCTCAGAGTTCATACTTCAGAGAATTCAATCCTGAGCAGGCCATAAAAACTGCATGGAGATCATCCATGAAGCAAATAAAAACATAAAACATAACTGGATGGATGCGCTTACATCCTGCAGTACTGCTCTCAGGAAGTCAATGACCTGAGGACGATCTGCATAACAGAGGACGTGTGAAAGGCAGTTTTGTCTCTGGAGCATGGTGACAGGAATTGTCAGGAAACAGTGATAGGAAATGACCTAAGACTGGCAGGAAGTTAAGTAGCAGGCCTGGTGGGTAGATGCACCACGAGGCACCCCCTAGTCAGACCATTACCCCAAAAAACATCTGCTTTTCTCAGTGGTGAGATTGCCATGACAATTGCTGCCGAGAGGAAGCTGCAGTCATGCTCTACAAACCTGCTGTCATAACTGAAAGATTGCGAAACCATGACCACAGAGTAACTAGCATTTTTATAATTTCAGGTTATGAAACCCAGTGAAGCAAGCAAAACGTATTAGTTCACAGTCGGTGAATCTGTTTTAAATATTCAGCGCAAAAAAAGGTCTTTAGTACCTCAGTGCATGAATGCAGTAGATCACCTTGGGCATATTCTTGCGATCATACACATCGGTGGTCTCAGGATAGAATATCTGAAAGAGCAATAAGAATATTCAATATTTTGAATAAATCATAAATTACAACTGTCTTCTATTTGAATATATTTGAAAAATTAATTTATTCCAGAATTTCAGCTGTGATTACCCAAGTCTTAACTGTCACATGACCTGATTCTGAAAATGAAATTCTGATATGCTGTTATTATTTTTTTCAGGATGATTTAATTTAATTTGTGCTTGCTGAATAAAACTACATTTATTTAAAAATGGATAGTACTAAATGTATATTAACTAAATGTTTACTAAAGAATTAATCAAGAATGACTGGAATATAGTGGAATATATTGATTGATTGATTGATTGATTGATTGATTGATTGATTTATTGATTTATTTATTTGTCAAAATATCTTCTTTCATGTTTCACAGAAGAAAGTCATACAGGTTTGGAGAGTTCATTTTTGATCTCTTTCATTCCAATGAAGACATTTCTACAGCACACAATGAAAATGACATTCTAGAGAACTGTGTGCTGCCAAATCTTTGAAAAGATCAATCAATATAGATCCATATAGAAATGATTTACTGAGTCTGAACAGGCCTCCAGACCTGAACACTGAACACCTTCAGGATGAATTGAACAGCGACTGTGAATCAGATCTCATCAGCCTACATCCATACCTGACCTGGATGCTCATTTCTGAATTACAGCAAACCCTTGCAGTCATTTTCATAATCTAGTGGCAAATCTTTCTTGTAGAAGCAAAGGGACTCACTAATAATGTCAATGCTCTTGAAAATATTTAACAAGCACATATTGGTGTTCGGTGCGCACATACTTTTATCTATATAGTGTATCTAAACATGATGCCCTTTTACTTCTGTGGCTTTATGTAATGCACCGCACATTGCAGTTTTGCAATTAAAATTAAAATGATTGACAGGGCCACTGCTAATTTAGGTCAACAACTCAAACCATGAGTAAATAAATAAAATTGTATAGAAGTATTTCTGCATTCATCTTATGGTACATAAAATAACTATCCATCCTCTCATCCAAACTGTCAAACTGGGCACACAATGTGTACAGGGGACAGTTTTGTTTTGTTTGATTATTTTAATCTAATAAAATGCACTGTTATCTTCAGAGAGAGAAGATGGCAAAGAAAAGTGTGAGTGTGTGTGTGTTTCTTTAAAACTGTGTACTTGGGTCTTACCTTGGGCAAACCAACAGACTCCATGGCTCTGAGCCACTGCACGGTGTTATCTGTGTGTCTGAAATGTAGTCCTGAGTGCTGGAGAAAGTACAAAACAAAATAAATACATGCAACAGTAACATACTTCATGCACATTTCATGAACCGTTAAAATGGAATTACACATAAAGCTTGAAAGTGTTGGGAATCTGTTTCTCACTGACTTTTGTTTCTAATAAATGCATCTAATTAATAAAGTAAATGAGCTACTGAACTGCATCAGACAGGTACACCACCATTCAAAAGTTTGTGGCAGTTATTCGTTTTTTTTGAGGAAATTAATAGTTTGAAAGTTCTGTTCTGGGCAAGAGCTCCTTGTGCATCCATGCAGCCCAGCATGGATAAGAGCACAGAGAGCAGCAATAACCTCCAGGGTAAACAGAAGATAACAAACATAAATTAAATGCAGTTATCATAAAAGTTCAATAATTTAATGTAACATTTTACAAATTCAATTGAGAATCAGAAGGCAGAATCCTGACTAACTAGAGGAGGAGATGGGGATGGAGGAGGGTATTGAGCTATTGAGCAATGTAAAGCTGATGATAATACTGAAGGACTTTATATATGGGTTCTGTGATAGATGTCACATCCCTATAGCTAGATGTGGATCAGCTGAGAGTCAGCTGATGTGAGCATGACTAACGTGACCTGCCAGAACTGATGCTGACGCTTGATTTCACAATATTGCTGTTTTGTTATTAAGAAAATGCAGCTTTCTGAACATAAGAGACTTCTTTTAAAAACATTTTTTTTTTAAATGGCAATATAGCCTAGTTATTCAAAATTAAATTAATTAGGTACTAAATGCTCTTAAATAGCAAAAAGTATCATTAGTTTCAGCACAAACATGACACTTTCTATGCTGTGGCATGCAAACTGAGTTCACCACAAAATGATTGGGTGTATATGCCTCATTACCTGATTTACATAATTGCTTTAGTGAATCAGGTACTAAAACAATGCAGATAGCATGTGCAAATAAACATCACTATCAGTTGGCACAATTCAGTCTCAGGGAATTCCCAACCTAAAATTTCTCCTCCCATGGGAATGAGACTTTTAGGATGTGAGAATGTCTGTGTTGCATTTGAAAAGGCACATCCTGGTAAAGCAATGTGACATACTGGCTATGTTCTCAAAGTCAGTGTTTGGGGTTGAAAATATTTACTAACAGGTGTGACTTTCCAAATGTACTTTTTAGGAGCGGCTGGGTAACAATTCTGTGCTGAGCTAAAGAGTTGCTAAAAACCAATAAATAACATAAGAAAATCAGTACCTTATAACGAGATTGGTCCCTGTCATAAATCTTCTTCTCTGACACCAACTGGGGAGCAAAGAACTTAGCCAGTTTTCCAAGATAGACGCCATTCCTCAAACCGTGCTCCAGTTCTGTTGTGGGAGGCAGCTGCTCCCCCAGACAGGCCTCCATCCATCTGAAATCAAAAGGTTCACATTTTAGCTCCTCACATAAGCAAGATATACTTAAACTTAATAGACTTACAGCAAACGCTAAATGTTACAACTGGTAGGTATTTGACTACAATATGAAATCGACACTTTCAAATGATAGCACCATGGTTTTCCATGCATTTATTTATTCATTATTTATTGAATATAATATACTTCAACACAGATTTCTACTGGAAAACAAGTGTGCTAACAAGCTAAGCCTTTAAATGAATTACAGAAGAGGAAAAGCTGAAGGCACAAAATGTATTAATAAATTAATGTGAATTACTAAATTAATAAGAAAGCAAAATCATGCCTATTGGCATCAAAAATTCTCTCTCGGCATCATTAAACATGAGATTAGTATTTTTAAACTTGTTTGTGTCTTATTCTTTCATTTTGTATAAACCCATACTGTACGTTTTCTACATAATAGCCTGTTAAAAGACTTGGAATAAAGAATATGAACCAAAAATAAAAATAAAATGTGAAAGGACACCCGTTTTCAAAGCCAAATGTTAAATATTGGCATGAACAGTTGATATTAAGGTACTACTGTCACCCTTCATCTCATGTCAAGACTGCTGAAAAACTTTTTCGCTTGCGTTTTTAAAAAGTTTCACGTATACAAGCAACATTTTCAAAATGATTTGCGTATACACAACACATATCTGTGAAAACAGCCACAAATGCTGTATTACGTATGCCAGGCCAGTAGTTGGCTCTGTCACCTTGTTAGTAAACATTACCTGTTTAAAAAAAAAAAGAAACAGTTCTCGGTTCAGTGTACTGATGATCCGAAAACCGATGCAACCGGTTCTTGACACGAGAACGAGAACCGCTCTCACGGGCACGTGCTACAGTTCCGTATCATCAGCTGCTCTACTCATGTTCATGTTCTATTTACTACAAACTCAATTTGTGAATGTAACTACAGTACAGAGATATTTCATTAATCATCCCTTAAATCATCCCTGAGTCTTTAGAGTCTTAATTATTGTCCAACTTCCCTGAAAACCACTTTGGCCTATAAATAAATATATAAATATACTATATACTATATATATATATATATATATATACTATATATATACGCATGCGCAGTATCATCAGCTAATCGGTTCTCAAGTCGACAGAAACGGTTCTCGGTTCAGTGTACTGGTGATCCGAAAACCGATGCAACCGGTTCTTGGCTCGAGAACGAGAATCCGCTCATCGGTTCTCAAATCGGACATGTCTGGAGGAAAGAGTTCCCAGTTCCGTGTACTGTTGATCCGAAAACCGATGCACCCAGTTCTTGACTCGAGAACGAGAACCGCTCCAGCAGTGGGCGTGTTCATTCATTATCTTGCTCGGCTTGGTGTTCATCTTCAGTTCTCTCTTCACAGCAGTTCAGTCAGTGTACTGTTTGAGTAAATGAATTACTCCAGGATATTGGTTTATTGTGACTCAGAGGGAGTGTCCGCCACGTAAAAAAAAGTTAACAGATTAAATAATTTGTGGATTAATGCATATTGGAGACGCGAACCATTTCAAACGATTCAGTTCGATTTGGTGAACTGGTTCAACCGGTTCACTAAGAAGAACCGGCTAAATCAAATGATTCATTGGCGAACCGGACATCACTATTGAGCAGCCACAACATTATGTACTCCACCACTGTTGTGTATGTGTGTTCACGCTTGCCTTTAATATGTATACATGCTGCTCATGTCTACATACCTAACACAGACGCACGCGCATGACATCAACAGTTTTTCAAAGATTCCCATTTTGGGTAGAGATGTTCCGATACCCTTTTTCTCTTCCCGATACCGATTCCGATACCTGGGCTCAGGGTATCGGCCGATACCGAGTACTGATCCGATACCTGGGTGTATATCTGTATATACAGCTGTATATACTACTAGCCCTGTGTAAATTGCTAGAATTTTTTTATGGTGTGCTTCAGACAGATCCCTCAATAAAACATGAACAAATACATGGTGAACTACTGTATTTATTACAGTATTTTTATTATCTAACATGAATTTGACAGTATTATTTATTTTCTTATGCAAAAAAGAACTTCAAATGCAGCCAAAAATCTAACACCGCAAACTAAAAAAGGTATTTAAGTTTTACAATATAACTGTATAAAAAAACTGCAACAAATAAGTCTAGGAATATAAAAAAAGATCTATTAATCAGATAATCTCTAACAAGTAAAAAACAAGTAAAAAACAAGCAACCATCTAGGCATAATTATTATTATTATAGAGATGTATTATTATTACTGTAGGCTACAACAGTAGCTTTATATATTGTCAATTTACTCATGTAAACCAAACATTTATTTTAATGGGCTGCCATGAAGATCTTTGAGTGTCTGTGTTTATGATATGACAGTATTCTCAAATGAAACGGTAAATTCTCATGAAGTGACGGTTTATGCGTTCGTGTCCTCATGACACACAGCAGAGACTACAAAACAGCGAGCTCTCGCGCATCTGTGCCAGTCACCCACAGAGATGTAGATTTTGCGGGAGTAATATTTAAATAGTATTTTGCAGTTTAATATTCACAGACACTAGTATATATTCGGCTACTGTCTGGAGCCCTGCGTTTTGACTTACACGGAAGCGACTGAACGCAGTTGCCGGTACTGAATATACTCGAGAGTCTGTAACTACCGGTACTACAGAGACATACTGCTAACCACTGATCTATAATATAGTAGCGGCTTCACTGTCTTTTGGCAGTTTAGAATGTGATGAGTGATCCAGTCATATATAGATAAGGGCTGCTAACGCGTTTTCATTTCTTCTTCGCTGCTCTAAACAGGGGTTGCTTGTGGCAACACAGCACAACTTCCTGTGTTTTCAATGCATTTTGAGCAGCGAAGAAGAACCGTGCAGCGGTTAGGCAAAGCTTGCGGTCATAACTAGGTCTTTTTTAAGAAAATGGTATCGGATCGGTATATGGGTTCATGTACTCGCCGATGCCGATGCCAGAATTTGTTGTGGTATCGGAGATATTTCCGATACTAGTATCGGAATCGGAACAACTCTAATTTTGGGTCTTAACACAGAAACGACAACGGTGTCGTTTTTAAAAACTTGCACTTTGAAACCCGTTTTCAAAACTGAAATTAAGTTAAAACACACCTGTCCTGTAAACAAACAGGCAAAATGCATAAAAAGTTTCCCATTTTTGGCTGAAAACATTGTATAAACGGCCCTAAATTTATTCCTTCTTACCTCCCTTTACATCAGAAAAAAGTAAGGAAATGCCGGCTTTTTTCTATTTTAAACAAAACACATCATGTATCACAAAAAAATCTCACCATAAAAATTTAACTCATATTTTTTGTTATAAAAAGTTTTTATAAATTGAGACTTTTGAGACAAAAGGATGCATTTGATCGAAAGTAAGAGTAAAGCCTTATACACTTGCAATATATTTCAATAAAAAAAAGACCGTTCTTTCCAACATTCTATTCATCATATAATCCTAAAACCTCATGGTTTCCACAAAAACTTTAAGCAGCATAACCGTTTTCAACATAATAAGAATAATAAGGTAATAATAAGAAATGTTTAAGCATCAAAACAGCATATTAGAATGATTTCTGAAGGATCATGTGACACTGAAGACTGGAGAAATTGCTGAAAACTCTGCTATGGCATCATAAGAATAAATAAATTACATGTATATTACATTCAAACAACCAAACAAAAAAACTTTCTTTTAATGTTTTTTGTTCTTACTGTATTCTAAAAATAAATAAATGCAGCCTTGTTAATAACAAGTAACATATATTTATATATTATATATTCTGAATTAAACATTGTTTTCCTTCCAAAAGAAGTTACAATACATAATTTGGAAAATAATTCACTGTTTTAATGTGCAATAATAGCTATAAATCATGGTTATAACATTACATAATGGTTTATTAAACTATTATTAGTTTTCCAGATCACTGAATTATTGAAAATTCACCTGGATCATCCAGGACATCATTCCAATATGGTTGCTAGTCAGTGACCAGCTGACAAAAGTCACCTTTGACATATTGAGACAAAGCCATATTGTCATATCACCTACACTGGCATATCTTTTCCCTTGCCAGTGAAGAAAACTGGCATTGGGCCCTTCAGGGCTGCCCAACCAACTGACAGCTAAGTGTCCTGCAGTTCAAAAACATGGGGAAGACTTGATTTAAAAAGCTCAAATATCTGTAATTCATCCCTTCTGCTGATTCATGGGTGATTCTATGCTTAAGCAAAAGAGTCTATAATCAGCATTAGAACTGAACCGATCTGGTTGGGTAAGAAACATGCTATACATTGAAGAAAGTTAAACTATTTAGAGTTGAGTGAATCAGTTAAAATGTCAATATTATGCTGCTGTTCACAAACCTTTAGTTAATCATTTGTCAACTTCACTCTAACAGAAATGAAAGCAGAGTTTAGAACTGGTAAATTCAGAGGTCACTGCCACGCTTAATCCATTTTGAGATACAGCAGAACCAGGACTCCAGACTGCGACTAAAACGGTCGCATTTGTGACTAAAAATATTAATTTGTGAATTAAATTTTGGCTGAGGTCACAACTGGTGGCTATATTTACATGTTATGACTTAAAAAATTCCATGTAATGCCTTTCTAGTGCATTACACTGCAGTGCGAGGACCCTATTGAAATTGCTCCATTTATTCCTGATTGTTTTCGATCACATCTTTTGTTATGTTCACGTATTAAACCAAGACAATGTGCATCAAAGTTTTAGTAGAAAAAAAGACTTTCAAACAGTCCTCATGTACTGTAACACGTAGCTATGGAAAGTAATTTTTATACTTATTTTAATAATAAATCAGTCATTAATAATGACAGTATGCCCCCTCCCGGGAAGGTGCATCCTTGTGCCACATATTCCAAAAGAGGTTCAGGAGGCAGGCATGGGGCAAGCAAGGGGCAGGCCATGGGAAAGGGGCAGAAACAAAAATAGTCCAAAAAAAGTCCATGGGGCAGTGGAGGGATGGGGCAATGCGGAGCTGATGGCTCAGGCGAATTGAGGTAGAGACGGGATCCAGAAGATTGCAGCAAAGCCAGAACAACGGAGGACGAGGGAAGAGCCGAAGGGAAGGAGGAGCCTGACAGAGCCAGAGGGATGGAATGATGAAGCGAAGCAAGAGGAGTGGAGTCTGAAAGCAATGGATGGTCGACAACTGACCAAGATGGAGCCAGAGGAACAAGGGAGCCCAGTGGAGCCTGTGGATTGATGGGCCACGGTGCAGCCAAGGGAGCTAGGAGCCAAGGCGGAGCTGATGGGTCGAAGGACCAAGGTGGAGTCCAGAACTCGGAGGCTGGAGGCGGAGACAGGGGAACCTCCCGCCAAGGCGGAGCTGGAGACTGCAAGTCCCAAGGCGGATCAGAGCACCCTGTTGGTGCTGACTGAGGGTGAGCTGAGGAGGTGGGAAAGGGAGACTGGGTTGATGCTTAAGAGACACAGGAGATGTAGGAGAGTTGGACAGAACAAGTGGAGATCCAGGAGACTTAGGAAAGCTGGACGTAACCAGCGGAGACCCAGGAAACATACAAGGCAATGGAGATTCAGGGAAACTAGGAACAACCCTTCCAAAAAAGTCAATCAAATCTTCCTCAAAAATGTCCAAAAGTTCCTCAACATAGATTCCAGAGGCCAGGTGCAGCTCATCCTCAATGGCGGGAGTGTGGACGGGGCTTCCCTCCAATCCCTCTATCTCCACCAGTACTCCCTCGGGGTCAGGCAATGTTGCTGACTCACACACCTGGTTGAAATGGTCTAGAGGCTCAGGCTTCGGAGCAATGATAGGCTCAGTCTTAAGTTTTTCATGCTGGGTCACGTATTGCAAAAGGCTCAGGCTCTCTGTCTGCAGTGGGCTCAGGCATTTGCTCCATGCAGCGGAGGCTGGAGATATCCTCCTCAGCAGGGCAGGGCAGAGTCCATTACTCTCCAGCACCCACTCCACAAATGCGGCAAAACTTTCCTTTGGCAAAGCAGCTGGACTGCAGGTAGATCCATTGTGGAAAAAAAGGCAAAGGGAAAAAAACGCCACAAAACTCTTAACTTTGGAGTTCTGATATTCTGTCACATGTAGCTATCAAAAGCACACAACACAGGAGTTGGTCAAAAGGAACAAAAGACAGAAGATCAGAAACATACAAAAGTCCATAACCATGACTCCTAATCTCTGCTGCACAGCAATGCTGATGCACACCTGCTAAACGCAGCTAAGTTGTACAGCATGAGAGAAATTGAAATTAAAGAGATGTCAAGTAAAAGTAAAAAAAAAAAGCATTGTCTATTTTGTGCATAAATTTAACAAACTAAAACAGGTAAAGCTGTCAGCTGTGTGGATATTGGCAATACCATTAACATTTCTCATTTTTAATCATTGCTAATATAGCTTCTACTTATTAAGATCTTAGTCTATATGCTTTGTTCTGTTAATATGTGAGATCATATCATTAGAAGCACATTTGCTGTCCAGTAATTGCAAAAAGCTTTGTGCTTTGTTACATTTTAATAAACAAAAATGATTAAAATAAAATTATGGCAAATTCATAATGAAATTCAAACAATAAATACAGTTCTGGCGCTCTTTAATGCAGCAGGCACTATCACTTTAGCGCCTCAGTTCAAGCGGCAAGTGAACATATTATATATTTCTCTCTACTAACATTACTTTAGTACATAATGGACTTGAACTAACATCAAAAGGTAGGCTATTTTATAAGAGAGCCTACAGTACAACTTACTGAAATGTCTCATGTAAAAGCTCATTCAGTGTCAAACTGTGAAAAACGTGTAAAGCTTGTAAACACTGCAACGTAGAATAATAATTTGGTGTCCATAAGCTCAACACTCAGCTAGAAAAATAACTATAGATATGGCTTTTGCTATATTTATGCACTATTGCATTTATATATTTTTACTTAACCTGTTCTCTACATGATTTACTAATTAACCCTTAGGGGACTAAGCCCTTTTTGGTCCGTTTTCTCTATTTTTACATTTCGGCTTATAAACCATATGTAATGAGGATGGACCACCATGTATTTGGTATCAATGGATTCAGAAGACCCTAAGCTACCATAAACATGCATGCAATATGTCTATAAAGGAAGTATGAGTGAAAAATTGTACAATAAACTAGAGAATTTCAAAGACGAAAATTAGATTTTTGTCATTTATTACTGAAAATCCTACCTCACACAACAATAGTTAAAAGTTTTTGACCCAAAAATATATTTTTCAAACTCTTTGCTTGACAGAAATGGGTTAATGTTCAATCAAATGTGTAAAGAACAATTAAATAATTAACTTTATTTACAAACAGTCCTAGGCGTTTTTTTTATTTTTGGGACTAAGCCCTTTTTGGTCTGTCTTCTCTATTTTTATATTTGGGCTTATAAATCATATATAAAGGAGATGAAACACCCTGTGTTTGGTATCTATGGATTCAGAAGAACCTAAGCTACCATAAGCATGCATGCAATATGTTTATATAAAGGAAGTATGAGTGAAAAAATTTTACAATAAACTAGAGAATTTCAAAAACGAAAATTAGATTTTTGTCATTTATTACTGAAAAACACACAATATAGAACAGTTTTTGAACAAAGAAAATATATTTTTTCAAACTCTTTGCTTGACAGAAATGTGTTATTGTTTAATCAAATGTGTAAAGAACAATTCAATAATTAACTTTTTTAAAAAACAGTCCTAGGCATGCCAGTGAGCAAAGCAAGGCCTCTCCAGGCCTTTCCAGTAATTGTTCCAGAGTTTGTTCTGCCGTAAATCGTTTACTGCTTGCCATTTTGATAAAACAATTCTGTAATAATGCTGTATCTCTCTCGAATTTATCTCTTTGTGCTCGCTAACACTCCGATTGCTTTCTGCTTTCTCCACGTGATGCTGATTCTCCGATCGCTCGAATTTAGCTCTTAGTGCTCGCTAATACTCCGATCGCGTTCTGCTTTCTCCACCCTGATGCTGATTCTCTGAACGTTTATTGATTATATGTCTTTTACTTTCGTCCAGCCAGCTTTTACAAGGCTACAGCAGAGCTACAGAGTCCTCTGAATCGCTAGAAGACATAACCTTCCTCTGATTGGGTTAGAAAAAGACTCCTCCCAGCGGCAATTTTTCCATTGGCTGTTGCTTGTTGAATCTGCCTAGCACAATCGTTTTCATTGGCCTGTTTACGCAGTGGTATTGCGCAATAAGGGAAGTGTTTATACAAACTGGACACCGCTGTTTTCAGCGGAATCTGAGGAAGACGGCAAAAAAAACCGCATCTCTCTAGCATTAATAGTTTTTGAGATAACTACACATTTGTAAAAGTATGCCATTTTGGGCGGTACCGCCCAATCCGTCCCCAGAGGGTTAAGAAAATCAGACTGAATGTGTGAAAGACATATGACAGTATTTATAGGATGTATTAAGGAGGAGCCCAAACTACACTCCTAACCCTGGCCAAGTGATGCTTGGTATCACTTATTGGTACAGATTCTGTGAATAATACGCCAAAATAAAAGTTGAAAACAAGCATGAACTCTATCAACATTCATAAATGTTAGTATTGTAATTTTACTGTTGCTCTGTAAAATAAAATAAAAAGTAAGACAATAACAACGATAATAATCATTACAAAAGCTATGTTAATACATGTATTATAGCATTCACACGTAGTGTTAAATTTAGGATCTGTAATATTTTCAGCAAGGCAGCTTTTATTTGTACAGTAAAAATACATGCCTAATTCAAGAAGGGGGTCGGATGGCCAAAAAACATTATTTTACTAAGGTATAATATTTTTGTTAAATTGCAACTGTTGGTATAATGTCTGCTAGAATTTTCAGTGTTAAATATTTTTAAATTGTGGTTTTGTAATCGATTTTTTTCTTTGAAAAGCAAAAAAAAAAAACAGCAAAAATCACATTTTGTCTATTTAATATATGTAATGGTGATAAAAAAAAAAATAGCAAAATACATGGGAGAAATAAATTAGAAAAAAAAAACATGTTCGGTTTTCGACTTTTGGCCCAGTGTTTCATTTTGTTCGGTTTCGGATAAGAATTTTCATTTCGGTGCATCCCTAATAAAAATTATTATAATAAAATAAATAAAACATGTTTATTCTGTGGCACCTAAAAAATTATTTGGTTTTTTTCTTATAGGAGCCAATGGCTCCTTACGCGATTGTTTTGTCTGAAGCCCTGAGAATCAAGACGGAGATTCTGGCTTTTATTGTGTCATAGTGGGTTACATCATGATTCTGATCAAAGAAACCCTCTTTGATATCTGATGCTTCTCTCTAATGGACTATAAGATGACATTCCTTACATGTCCATCCAGCTCTTTAGGTTGATTTAATTAAAGACAACATAGATTAAATGACAACGGCAAAGACAACACTCTGCCCAGACATGCGTCAGCAGTTCCCCAGCCTCCCACAAAACCTGCTCTGTTTCAACACAGCCCATCTGCTGGAGCGCCTCTAAATTACATCACACTAGTACATGAGATCACATCATTGATAGTGGTCGACCGATATGTGTTTTTTGACAGCTAATGCTGATATCTTGAAAAGCAGCAGCGCAGTCAAAATAAAAGTCCCACCTCGAACACATCTGCCAAGGAGAAAAACATATTGGCCGATGCCGATATGCCAAATATCGATATATTAGTCAACCACTAATCATTGATATCTAATAAACAATGTGACATACAGTTTCAGCATCAACATTTCATGTCAGGAGAATGACAGGAAAAAATATATATACATTAGGTCAAACAATAAATAATGTCCTTTTATATAAGAAACAGCTTGCTGTAACATAGGCTAAAACTGAGCATTGGCCTCATATAAAATGTGCATTTCAAAGCAGAAAACAAATTAAAGTAAAAAAGTAATGTTTATATTTCACAGAGGTCTTGAACTTCACATGAACAGTGCTGATGGATCATGCAAAAAAAAAAAAAAAAACACGGTTGACCATTACCACCATTAACCATTCCCACTGCAGAAATGACCTAGTTTGTCACCCATGATTCATGTAGTCATTATTGAGCTGTGATGTAAAAGGCAGCTGACGGGGAAAAATATATGTTAATTTTAAGCATTCTGAATCCCTCCAGCCATTTCAGTATTAGTAAATCATCTACTATACTATAGTGAGGTGGTTCTCAAATGGTCTTCAGTTCATCAAGGGGTGACTCAGCATGTTTGTTGTGTGAAAGTACTGTTCTTAAATGCAAACACTGGTTGGTTAATTATAAATAATCTGTGTTATTACTCACCTTTAAAGGGTTGGTTCACCCAAAAATGAAAATTATGTCATTAATGACTCACCCTCATGTCGTTCCAAACTTTTTTTACATTTAGAACATGAACATTAAGAACAGAAATGGAATGATGTCTGAAATAAAAATTCTGCAAAACGAAATAATAGGTGAGGTTACCCTAGCCTTCATATTTTTTGGGGGCGATATCAGATCTGATCGCAATTCACAACAGAGATCTGAAGATAGAGCATCATAAAGACAAACACATTTTTATTTATCGTATTGATCAGTAATAGATATTCATTTGCTTGTTTATTTTCCATATTTTTACCTTCAGATTATGCTACAGTCGTCATCATCAAACAATCACTTAAACTATAACGACTTTTGCGCACAGAGAGGCTAAAGGGGGTTGCACACCGGACGAGAAGCGCAGCGCCGCGTCGCATCGCGCCACGTCTTTAAAATTCGAACACATTATTCTCTATGGGTGTACACACACCGGCGGCGCCATTCGGCGTCTGTCCGCGGCGCCCAGCTACAACTCAGAACGCTGTTCAAATTTCTGCCGCGCCACAGAGCGCCATCCGCATAGTTTTATATAAAAAAACCCAGATATTATAAACTGAAACTGAAATTAAAATACAGTACACTTGTGTCATTCAAATAAAACATTACAAAAAGTGTTTGGTTACGTTTTCAGCTGCACAGTTGCCTAGACAACAGATACAACAAAACAATAACAGCCTTATTATAATAACACAGATTCTTTTCATTAATTAACGTTCAAAACTCAGCTTTTATCAATTAAAATCATATATTTAAAATAATAATAATAGATGAAGTTAAAACTCTCCCATCTTGCTGCGAAATTGAGCTCACGCATATAGAATGTGCGTGTCCAGTGTGCGATACCTTGAGTTGTCCTACACTCGTCCGGTGTGCGACCGCCTTAAGTCAATTGAGCATAAGGAACACGGTCATTTAACATTTATTAATTCACATTTAGAATGAGAACATTTAGAACAGAAATTATGTCTGAAAAAATGTGCTGGCAAAACTAAATGCGCTATGGTTTACATCCCAGCCTTCATAATTTTTGCTAGAAAAACTAGCATGTTCACTCTGTCAGGTTTAAGGGAGGCCCTGAAAGACGTAACGACGTTACCTGCAGCACTGAACACACGTTCTGAGGGAATGCTTGTGGCGCAAATGGTCATATATTTTCGGGCAGGACATTCATCATTTCCTCCATGAGCTCATCCTTCACCTCGTCAGAAATGTCAATGTCCTTATACCTAGGGTCAACAAACGCGGTCTTTGCCAATAGCTGTTGAGTTGAGGGTGCACTGTATTTTTCCATCAAAACGGCAGACATTTTTTCTTTCATGTTGCGCGTAGGGGTGTGCCGGTTTCAGAATTGGTGATGACGGTTATGACGTGAGTCAAATGTGACGGTTCATAACATAACCGTCGGGGGGGGTGTGGGGGGGGGGGGTCGTTCAAAGGGGCGAGCCGCAAAAAAAAAGCCATTGCCATTTGCCCATTAGCTCCGCCCACTACCGGAGAAACTGGTATGTCTTCTGCTTGTTCGAAAATGAATATGAATATTTCTAAATTTAATCCATTATTTTGACAGGAGAAGACAACATAGAATAGTTTACATATAGCGTGTTGTTTAAGCGTGGTAAGACTCTCGCTCTCTCTCTCTTTGCATGTGTGAGAAACAGCGCTATCAGTAAAGTGATGGTGAGTCATGCGCATTCACAAAGAGTTTACAGAGTGTCAAATACAGGTGCGCTGTGTGTCCATTGAGATGAGCTGAAAAGTTCAGATCGCTTGAAGGAGAGAGAACTCTGAAGCTCAGATGCTGAAATTAATGCAAGCGTCATGCGCTTCAGTCTATGTAGTAAACAAACCTGCATGTCTCTGCCATTCATTAATTCACACAGAGACGCGCAGAACACGGATTTATATTTTAAACAACTTTTGCGGCTTAACATTTACAGATACTGGTCCATATGGAGATTTGATTTGATTATTGTATGCTAACTTTGGCAAATTCCATGACTGTCCATATTAAAATGCAAGTTTCATTTTCATGACTGGATTTCGAGATTCCGTCCTCGTTTTTTGCTTCATGGAAATCATAGAGCAAATTTCAAAGCCGCACCCGCCCGCCATCCGCTGCTTGTTTTGCAGTCTATGGCGATGCAATGCTTTGCTGATGCGAGCCGCAAAAAAAAGCCATTGTCTGTTCTAGAAAGGATGCAGCAAAGATATTTAATGCTAAAGTATGAGGCATAGGCCTACGCTGAGTTTCATTTACGATGAGATGTGCTCTAGGTCACAGTGCAGTGCAAGCGGCGCGCTGGTGCTTCCATGTCACGGTTATCATTGTCTGCTTTACTTGCTTTTTATTTATTAAAATACATGCAATTGGTTGATGAAACATTTATTAAAATTAAGATAAAATTTGTACAAAACGAAATTCGTTTTTAAGAAAGGTTTTCTACAAAGCAAAATTTTATGAAGTGGTAAATATCATGTCTGACGATTTACAAAACTTCATTAAGTGGTAAAAACCATGTCTCCCGATATATTGCGCATCTTATGATCTTATCTAAAAAATGAAAATAATTTTTGATAAAAAATGTTTGTAAAAAATATTTTAATGACACGGTTTTGGCGGTTATAGAGTTCTAATGACGGTTTTCAACTATAAACGTCGGTCTCACGGTTATATACTAACCGTCACACCCTTGGGTGTCCTCCTCAGCGGGGAGCAGCAGATCCTCGGTGACTAGTTGCAGCCCCGGTTTCAAAGAGGATGCAGTCACTGCTCGCTCAGAAGACAGTGCATCCGTGAAATCGGCAACATTTTTCAGGGCTGCATTCACCGATTCCATGACCTCCATGTCCTGCCACGTCGGAATTAGGTGTTGTGTGCGCCGGTCATCCAAAACCCTCCGAATGGCAGGGCCTTGTTCAAGAATGCGCGCAATCATTTTTTGCTTTGTTCCCCACCTGGTGGGGCAATACTGTGAACAAATTAAAACACATTTAGGATAGACTTTGCTTTAACATTATTTAAATTTACATATTTTTATATTACTTATATTATATAATATATGAATTATATTTAATATGATTTATATTTTATATTACATATTTGTACATGTTTAGCTATTTTAATATTTGTATAGAAATTACGTGTGCGCCTTTTTGTCTCAGTGGTTAATGAATGCTATTTAACAAAGGCATATAGAGTAATATAAATATGTAGACATATAGGCTAAATTAATATAAAGATTTAAAAATCTATGATATATATAAATATTTATATTATATATTTTTACATATTTATATTTATTTAGCCTATATCTCGTGTGCGCTTTGGTCTCAGTGTGGTTCAAGGCTATAATTTAACGAATGCTATTTAATTTAACAAAGTGTCGCTGCTCACAATATTGTGGCTGTTTTTTACTTAAAAATAAGATAAATATAAATAATATTTATAAATAAGATAAATATAAATAATATTTATAAGTAAAAAAAAAAAAAAAAAAAACAATGACGGTATAGTAAGATGCATCCTCAGGTTGGACGTATTTGAACGTGATACCGGAATCTATTTGTAGCGAATTCTACAAACGGGCTCATTAAAATTGCCTGGATGTCCTTTTTCATCAGGTTCAAAGCAAAAATGTGCCCATATTGGCAACGTGACATTTGGCTTTGCCACCAAGTTAGCCCTCTCTGCCATGTTTCGCAACCACGTGAGAGAACTGTGTTAAGCAGAATAAACACGTGCAATTAAAAACTGTGGTCCTGCTTTTTTGGCTTTCTCATTTTATGCTTTAGTATAATGAATATATAGGCTACAAGACATTATACACATGTACTCTAGTCAATACAAATGGAATGCTATTAGCCTATTAGAGGTGCATAGATAAATTTTTTAATCTAGATTAATATCACTGTAATCTTGGAATTAATCTAGATTAAAATGGCTCATTTGACTTCTGCCGAAGGCATTCAAAAAAAAAAAATTTTTGTGCGGTGATGACGGTTACAGGTTTAGACTAGAGGTCGACCGATATATCGCTCGGCCGATATATCGGGCCGATATTTGTCATTTTTTAATATATCGGCATCGGACGATATCCGTGTTTAGTAGCGCCGATTTAAAGTCAGGCACGTCGGCGGACAGCCCCGTGTTATTGGCGCGGTGGAAAGTGCTGCTGCAGCCACTGCATGTGAAGCTTTTGGAAGATTCAACAACAGACATGCGAGATAAAGGTAGTCAGAGAATTTCACTCTGTAAATGGAGTGGAGAAGTTGTCAGCTCTTACAAACACTGCAGCGTGATTGAGGGCTCCGTTACTCCGCACCGCTCACAGACAGCACCGCGCTCTGAGAGACAGACGTCCTGGAGCTGCCCAGAACGGTGAATCACATGTGTTCGGAAGCATGGTTTGATGCAGACAATAACCAGTTTTCCATCCAACTCATTTGTATTTAGGGATGTCAATATTTGATAATTTCCATGATCGATCGTCGTTTAAATTAACGGTCAAGCAATAACCTTAATGCTGCAAAATGCGTCTGCAGCGGTATTATTATTATGTGCAAAAGCCACTTGGAAAAAAAGCTTTCTCACCTGAATTAAAGGGGTTTTAGTATGAATAAAATGCTAGTAGCAGGACTGTAAAATGAATAAATGTGATTATGATCGTTTGATAAAATGAAGAGAGCGCGCCATACGTTTGAGATCATTTTACTTTGCTGAATGTTTTCTGTCAAGGAGACCGCTGAATGCGCCTCTTATGGTTTCGTGGTGCTCGTTGTTGTATTTTGAAATGCAACTGCAATGTTTTCAAATGACACTATAGTAGTGGTGCAACGGATCATCATTGATCCGTGATCCGTTCAGATCAATATCTTCAGTTCGGCATACGCGTGACCCGCGGTTTGATGTATGAAAAATGAAAAGAAAAAAAGGTTGCGCATGTTCAGTCCACACTCAGTGATAATGCCGAGCGGAGGAGCTTGAACGCCCCGCGCATTTTGGCTTCCCTTTCAGATATAATGATGAAGGAAAGAGGTTAGAGTGAAAAGATGGTGCCATATCTTTATGAACAGGAGAAGAAAAAAGTTGTGGATGAGCTATCCCGAGCATCCTCTGTTGCGCTCACGACAGACGGGTGGACGTCCAGGGGGACGGAGAGCTCTGTGATGATAACTGCTCACTTCATCACAGCAGACTGGGAGATGAGAAGTCCTTATTATTATGTTAAAAAGATGATATTATGCCATGTGCACTAAGTCCATACGAGGACGAGCGAGCGCGGGTTTGATTAGATGTATTTGGAGGTTATTGCTCACGTCTCGTTCTGCACATATCCAAATGTTTCCATATTCGCAATGTATCTGAATGTTAAACTATAATATTTTTTTTAATTTAAACTAGACGGAAAAATCATCCTCTTCACATGAGCAAAAACGTCCTTTGCATAACAGCAGATAGGACCGGTATAGGGTGTATTTAAACTGACCAGTGTAACTTTTTAAATGTTTGGTTGACTCTACTTTATTTTAATAATGAACTGCAATTGCTGCGATGTAAGTTCGAAATTAGAATGCACTTTAGATGTTCTGTGTCATTTATACCAAACACAAATGTTGCTGGTTGCTAGTGTCTTTGCAGCACTACTGTTATTTATTTTTTATATATTTATTTTTTTATATTTTTCAGTTTAATTGATTTTTATTTCTAAAATTGTATTTATTTAAATGTATATTTAAGTTTACATTTATGTTCCAACAAACTTGAAAAATTCTACTTAATAAATGTAAATGCTCTAAAACTTTTATGTAAATGATTGACATATATATATATATATATATATATATATATATATATATATATATATAAAACCTGTTTTATATATTTAATACTTGGTCAGTTTATTAATTTTAGTGCACTAAATTAAGATGAATGAAGAGATGGTTCAAGTCAGTGCTCAATAAATTATGATAGGTTTAGAAAAAATGTGTTGTGCATCCACTTATTATTAGTGTGACATTTTAGCATGCAAATCAAGGGGAAAACTCCAAGATATCGGCCCTAAAAATCGGCAGCACATATCGGCCATCGGCTGACCCTGACACCCACACATCGGCATCGGCATCGGCTATAGAAAAACCCATATCGGTCGATCTCTAGTTTAGACCCGCGGTAGGCGTCACGTGACCGTGGTATTGCGGTAATGCGGTAACCGTCCCAGGACTATATCATACATACATTTTTAATGGAGGGTAAGAAAGCTCTGACTAAATATAAAATATCTTAAACTGTGTTCCAAAGATGAACGGAGGTTTTACGGATTTGGAACGACATGAGGGTGAGTCAATAATGACATAGTTTTCATTTTTGGGTGAACTAACCCTTTAACATACAGTAGTTTCTTCTCTGCCTTCAGAGACCCCCACACTTCTAGTTTATAGCATATATAATAACCTGTAGCAGATCTATACAGGTGGAGCTGGGGAAGGTGGAGGGTTTCAGAGGAACTATGAAAGCACACTGTGAATGCTCTAGGGAAAGCTAACCAGCCATTTAAATGTAAAACAGCAAGCTTATTGGCTGTGTATGCAATATGAATATGAGGGAAGCTTGCTTGTGCCAAGAAATGTAACTGTGAATGTGAATATCATCAGTTTGCGTTAAGGACCCATCAGACTGCACCATCTAGATTTTCATGATAGAACCAGGGATATATTTGGAGAAACATTGGTAACCAAACAGTTCCAGTTCCTACTAATTTCCATTATATTTTTGACCGTATAGGAACTGAAGTCGTTTAGTTACCAACATTCATCAAAATATCTTCTTTTGTCTTCCACAGAAGAAGGAAATTCACACAGGATTGGAATGTCACAAATGTGAGTTAATTTTTATTTTTGGGTAAACCATCCCTTTAATGGGAAAAATGCATTGCACCTTCTAGAATGAATATGAGCACTGCTGTATAAGGATATGTGGCAGACCCGATCAGAAGAGGAGTATCCGGCTGCTGTGCATACCTCTCCCTGTCCCCGCTGCTCTCTACCAACAATGCAGCCGTCTGTTACACTGTCTATGAGAGATCTGACTGTTTATAGCCCTCAAGCTGCGCTTTCCTGTGATTGTTAGGCTACAGGGGTTCAAACTGAAAGAAACATTCAAAGCTCTGCTCCAGAGTGACCATGACTCATAATAAACAGCTTTGACTAATAAGTTACTTCAAAAATTTTACATACTGTTAATAGAAAAAACAGCATTACTGGTATTGAGGTGAGTGTTCTAACTGCAAAACTGCAGAGGGAACACAAGGTGGGATATTATTGCTTCAGCTGGGGAAGGAAAAAAGCAATGGGCCAAAAATATCTTCTGGTTCTGACAGCTTACTGTCAGATGAATAGGACCGAGACACAGAGGTCAAGATCTATTTTATGACTTTTCACCTATTTATCTGACTTCATGTGTTTGACATGCTACTGAATAGAAAACCATTACCTGCTGTAAAAAGGATCTGTGTGCTTTCTACTGAGGGGGTGACAGGGCAGCTGGAAGCATGAGGGAGAGAAAATGGACCAAACCAATTTTACAAGAAAAATATAACTATTTTATAGATTTGGTGAAATTGTATGAATTTGCACAATTTGATTAATACGAATATTTACAAAAATGTAAAAAAAATAAAAAATTTTTAAAAAAACTAAGCATGAAGGTGCACCCCTAAACCTAACACACTGGGGTAGATTATTAATAAATATAGTATACTAAAATGTAAAATAGTTAGAAATTGTCATGAGGGTAAAATAATTAAATTAAAAATGTACGCACTTTATGCTATTATTATGCACGTATGCTCACCAGCATACATTTAATTTTTTAAAAATATGGTGAAGAGTTATTTATTATAAAATATAATTGCAATTTAAAATAAACGTTTTCTATTTTAATACCGTATATTTTAAAATACAATTTACATATTTTATTCCTGTGTAAGGCAAAGGCAAAGCTGAATTTTCATCAGACATTACTCTAGTCTTCAGTCTTCCAAATCATTCTAATATGCTGATTTGCTGCTCAATTAATGTTTCTTATCATTATTAATATTGAATACAGTTGTGCCAGTTAAATTTTTTGTGGAAACTCTCATTAAAGTTATGCCATTCTCTATTCAAGTAAATAGTGTGTACCCTTGTATGCCTGTCAGCAACACAGAAATAGCTACCCAGAGGAATTAAGATGTCCAGAGTAGACTAACTTGCCTAAAATGACAGCATAGTGATTTAAAACAACTCTGTATAGACTCAGACAGTGAATGGAATTATGATGTTAATGCTTAATTTGCCTAATTTTTATATAAAGACATATAATTTATCTTTTTCCGTACTTGGCAGACAAAGCAGACAAGTACCAACAGTACTACCTGGATTAGAATGAATTTTTTTTTACTGAAACACTAAAGTAAACTATTAAAAAAAGTCCCTTATCTCTACTCAGGGAAAGAGAAATATAAGCTCTGAAAAAGGAGACAGTTGTATAAAGTCTAATTAACATCTTAACCAAAATACTCGTGGATGTATCATAGACATGCTGCTCACACATTACTCTTGTGACTAATGAGCTTCAGCGCATCACATAATGACAAAATTAGAAATGGAAAAAGTTTCACAACTAGGTCTTCCTATCTAAAATAACATGTTCTGTTTGCTTAAGTCGGCAGGTACAAAGTTTCCCTGCCACAGTTCTGGAAAGGGGGGTGGGATTGTGTAAGAAACTATGTTTGTCTGATGCAACAACAGTTCAATAGATCTGGAATGAATATAGTCACAGTTGCATAAATTATACATTTATTTGATCAAAACTACAGTAAAAGCACTAATACAGTGAAATATGAATCAAAAGTTCTATTTTTCTGTTATGGCAGAGCTGAGCTTCCAGCAGCCATTACTCCAGTCTTCAGTGTCATGTGAACCTTCAGAAATAATTTGAATATACATGCTGGGTAGAAAATAATAAGAAATGATTGTGATTTATTCTATTTAATTAAACATGTGGTCATGAAAAAATTAAGATTTTAAGATTAAGATTAAGATTTTAGAACCTAAACCTTGGCAAGTGTAATGAATTCTGAGTAACATCTCAGGAACACTATAGTGAGGTGGTAACTGCTAGCAAGCTCTTTACTGGACTTGTAGCTTTTACAAAAAAAAAAAAAGCACTATACTAATTGACTGTTTTGATTGTTAAACTCTTGCTCAGCAGGCATCAAGTATTTAGTGTGACCTGTGGGCCTCCACCTTTGACTCCTGAAGTCAGAGTGGAGCACAAGGATGACAAGTTCCTCCCTTACTAACAAGCAGATTAGTGACCAGCTTTATAATCCTGATCCAACACGACAGGATTCCCAGAACAGAGGCTTTGCAGGAAAGTCACAACTGTGCGGCCAGGAAGGTCAGGATGTGTAACCACTGATTCATTAATTCATTAACTTGCACACTTTGCTCTGATTTTACAATTTATCATTGTGTCATCAGATGAACTGCACAGAATTTTGAGCTATTGTGTTGGGAAGTGAAAAAAAAATGTCCTCATCTCAGAACAATGCACACTGCAATACTCCCTCACATTCTTTCATGCTTTCATCAGATGTGGGTCAAGTTCCCAGTGATACAAATGACTGCTGATGCATTTAACTGCACTCTGCCTTTTAACAGCAAAACGAGACCCAGCCCTCACAACTGGAAATGTTGTAGCCATGCACACAATATGCCTGGTTTATAATCTGAACATACACAATAAGACTTTTTAAAAAAATATATATTTATAGTTTACATTAAATTGATCAAAAGTGACAATAAAGGCATAGAATGTTACAAAAGATTTCCAATTAATGATGTTCTATTCATCAAAGATCTTGCAATAAAAATGAATCACAGTTTCCACAAAAATACGAACCAGAATAACTGTGTTCAACATTGACAATAATAAAAATGCACATCAGCATATTAGAATGATTTCTAAAGGATAATTTGAAAACTAAAGATACAGCTGCTGAAAATTTGTCATCACGGGAATAGATGACTTTTAAAAATAGAATCATATACTCAGCAGTTCTTTTGAACTGTAATAACATTTCTACAATATTACAGCATTCTTGGAGAGCGTAAGAGATTGGAAACGGCTAAGATCGAATGCGATTTTTTTTTGTTTACACACGTGCATCAAATTCCGACCTGTGTCAGATGTGGACAAAAAATCTGAATTAGTCTTGCCTGAATTACTTAATTTCATGCTCATAAGGGTTCTTCAATCTTTTTCAGCAGAAGGACCATGAGCATAGTCTACATGAATCATTTGTATTAAATACATATAAGATGACTCACTGTTTGGCTTCCTCTAGGTGACAAAGGTATTCATAAGCAATATTCTGCCTCCTCCTCTCATCCATTTCTTCTGCCGACAGCCTCTCATCGTCCACAATGGCTGTAGGATAGACAAAGGAAAATAGTTGGACAATGCAACACCCGATATCAAGATTAGAGGTTATTTTTCCGTAATGTTGGAATAACACATCAGAACGCTGAGCGTGACATTTTCCTCTCCTGGTTAATCAGCTAACTGTAGCATAGCCAACACAACTACCACTAGACTATTCAGTTACAAACTATGACAAAGGGAAATGAATGAATATGACACCATATAGCCAATTTCCATTCTTCTAATTATATTTTATTCAGAATCTGTGTTTCAGACTGCTTTTGATTTAGTCACGCTGGAATCGTCTTTCAGTAGCTTGAACTAGAAAAAGTGCTTAAGCAATTTGAAGTGAAGGAATGAAGGGAATCTAAAACACCCCACTAACACCCCATAGATCAACTAGGTGAAACACTGAATGTGTGTGTATGCTTGAGTAATTTTACACAATAAACATTACACATGTGCGGAAATAATCAGCGGTATATGTGAAATCATCAGAAGGCAACACTGTTACATCATGTTACTTTAAAAAACTATTTGTGGCTGACATTTACATGATTGCTGCTACATTACTTCTCTGCCACATCTTCACAAGACTGACAGGTTCAACACAATCACTTTACGTCTGGTTAAGTAGCTGGAATCACCTTACATGTGACTTAAGCTGGTCACAAGAAGTTGTTGATCAGTCATTTGATGTAATTGGGACAAACAAACAATTGATGACATGCCATTAACTGTCCTTTCTCTCAAAAAGATTTTGGACATTTAATTTGCATGTGGAATGGCATTGCAATAGATGCAATTATCAAAATCAAGTGCCATCTGCAAACAACTCATACTTGAGTTCTTCATAGAACTAACTTTGCTAATATTTTTTGCCATGCAATGCCAATGACCTTTAAATACCTTGTCCTAAAGTGATTTTAGTGGATGTGTATCAGAGTTTATAGTGAATTTATAGTTTTTAGTGAATGACCGTATACAGTTGAGGGTTAGAATATTTGTGAAAAATATATATTTCTTTTGTTCAGGTTCAGCAAAACTGAATTTAGTTTAAATACAAATTCTTATGACTTTCTTAAAATTATTTATTTGAAATAAAAAATTTACTGTCACTTTGATCAACTCAATGCATCCCTAATAAATAAAAGTTTGTTTGTTTTTTTTTTACAAAAAAGAACATCTTTACTCACCCCAAACTTTTGAACAATAGTGTATATTTGTAAAGTGTTTTGATATAAAGTGTGTTTATCCAGTTTTGTTTCTTGTTTTTTTTCTATAAACGTCATTCAGTTTGATTTTATTCAATACAAAAACATGTTAAAATTTTGACTGAAGCTCAGTGTCATAAGAGCATCATTACTTTTTTTTTTATTTACTTTATCTTGTTATATTGAATAATTTATTTTAATAGCATGAAGCTGCTGTTGTCACTTACTGTAACACAGTCACCAATCACATGATGCAAACCAACACAATAGGTGCGTTCGGCTTGAAGCAGCGCTGCGCAGAATGATCACTGTATGACATCAAAGTAGCGCGAGAGCAATAAGAGAGCAGATGGATCCAATGCATTCGAATCACTCTTGCGGTACTTTGATTTCATACAGTGATCATTCTGTGTACCGCTGCTTCAAGTCAAACGCGCCTAATCGTATTCAGTCCTAGGTAAAACCAGGACTGGATTTCGAATGTGTTAGTGAAACTGTGCAAAGCTGATGTGGTGCAAGATGATCAACATGACGTGACTTAACACATCAACTTGACACAATAGATCAACTGCCAACCACATCTCACCATCAAAACACCATCTATGAAAGCAGCACATACGTTCACAAACTGTAGTGTTTACCACAGAGCTCATGATTGATTTTGAGAGCGGTCTACTAGCAGATGTAGCGGCACTCACGTCACTTGGTTTAATAAGTTATTTGATTATACAATCGCCCATCCCTTGACTGAAATATTCCGTGCATCTCCTCCAAAGCCTGGTGGAGCCCAGAAACATCAATAAAATAGTAAAATATGACACTTATTATGACTCTTGGTGAAGTAGGTCACACCCACTCTCACAAAAAAAAAAAAAGGCAGCAGCTTGACAACAAAACCCAGTGCAGTTAAAAAGAAACCTAAAGAGAACGGGTGATGCTCTGACACGAAATGAGGAGATCATTTTTACAGCACAAGACTGTGTCTGACTATACCAAGTGTTTTCACGATCCTCATTCATCTAGTAATAATTAAGCTTGCTGACACATTGTCCCATGCTGGTCTTTGTTCGGGTAAATGAGATTCAGTTCTCTAATGGCAAACAGCATTGCAAATTTCTCACCCTGACGCACAGGCTCGGGCTAGCCAGATAACCTCTGTGGGGATTCATTACGTAGGTCAGCCTTATCACCTCAGTCTGTCCCACAGACAATAAACTCGCTATTTTGAAAACACGGCAACAAAAGTGGGTTCTCACAAAAGTGGCTCTGCATTTAAAATATTATAAACCAGGAAAGACTCATTAGCAATCTGAAGTGCAACAGCCATTTGAGGAAACATCGGTGGGTAGATTTAGCCTGTTGATTAAGATCTGACCTGGCGATGTGTTTTAACAGAGGCACATTTCAGTAACAATCATGATCATGAGACAACGAAGACTGGAGTACTGGCTGCTGAAAATTCAGCTTTGCCACAATAGAAAAAAAATTATATCTAAAGAAGTTATTTTACATTACTGCTTTTATTATATTTTTGATCAGATAAATGCAGCCTTGGTGAACATAAGAGACTTCGTTTGAAAACATCTCACCAACCCCAACGTTTGAACAGTAATGTAAACTGTGTCAGCAACCGCACCACACTTCTAGCGGTCGCGAGGTGAACGTCTGTTTGTAAACTGTGGCCATCCAATCTCTCTTTTCAATATGGGCCACAGCTTCCTCATATGACCATGAGATGCAGTGGAGGGCACTTCAGTCCTCCTTGCACGAAATGATGTAATTTCCTCCTGTATGCTTACTTTTTAAGATGAAATCTGTCTGGATTGATCTCTATCATCTATCACTGTGATGCAGACTTTGGTTCAACTTTTGGGGGGTATCTTCAAACAAACATTTTAAGACGCAGGGTATAGTTGTAACAGATTGTGGAGTTCAATTCAACATGTGAAGCATAAAAATGTCTTGTCCCAATTCCAAAAATCAGCTTTTTGTGAATAACAAATGCAATAAATAACAAAAAGGCTCATGCAAACACCCTATATAAAATGAATGATAATAATTAATTAATTAATTAATTAAATTACTGTCAGCAGTTTAGCTGGAATGTGATCTCTGTGCCAGCGTTGGCAGAGAGTTAAGTAAACTTCATCATAATATGAGCCGACATAAATTTAGTTAGCTAGTTCATCTCTCAACCTTGATTTGATATGGTAGACTTAACTAACAGGTTCTGACACACTACCAACTAGCAGTTTATGCCAGAATCAAATATCTGCTGCAAACAGTATATTAACCATTCTTCATCGTTATATTTTTAATATAATGATGTACACACAGTAAAACAGTATGTCTACCAGCATGGTGAAATTTGTGTGTTTCTAATTAATACAACCAGCACAAATAAACTCCTTAAACAGAATTCCTCAAATATCTGGACTGTATGGACTGTCAGGTGCTTTTACAAAGAGCAGAGGTAATATTTAACTGGAGAAAACTCTCATGAAGCTTCTCTTTGCTCAGACCACAGCATGAGATCTAATGCCATTGCCAAGAATACACAGACACCTTTCTGGGGCAACATAATATAAGGACATGGCAGAGAAAGTTCAGGAATCTAATGCTGGATAGACAGAATAGTTAGGCTAATATAGCATATCTGTAAGGCCCAGAACCAGAAGACATTGTAACGGCTCATTGTGCATTGTCTTATAGAAGTTAACATTCTAGATTAAAAAATGGGAAGTGGAATGACAGAAATATCATTGGTAACTGAGTTTAAACTATAGATAGACCGAGTCATCAGTTCTGTTATCTGGACTGAATTGTGTTTTTTTTTTTTTTTTTACACATATCTATACTTTATCTCTTACTGGTCAAGTCAGTCAGTTCAGTCATAAATCATGATATTAAAATTGCCTTAAATGATACCCTTTCAGTTATAACACCTGGATTGTTTTTTATAATAACTTTAAATAACAACTATTGATAGACTGATCAATCAGCCATATTAACTTCAAACACACATTTTATGCACTCTAAAAATGCTTTTTCAGATAACCTAAAGGTTAACTGGCTTTTTTCAAGTCAAAAATATTATTCAAAATCTGCCTGTATACATGAGCTCATACTGAACTCATTTTTAAAGCATTAGGTCAGCATCAGTGTGCTTCCAAATACTGCATATTATATAGGCCTATAACATTAACATGTATATTCATACTATTGAGGAAATACATTTTCTCAATATTATGCATGTAACGTTACTGTACATGTGCAACCCAACCACCAACCCACTCCATAAGATGTCAGATTACTGTGGCTGTTACTCTTGCTGACCAACTGTCCAGGGCATTACAGGGCATTCAAATTCAGTTAACCCTCAAATCTAATTAGTTTTATAATTAAAGAGTAGATTCATAACTGATATCAAGTGAAATGGCTCTACTCACATCCATATCGTGGTCTGAGAGAGTTTGCGCCGTCTTCATGGTACATCCTGCTTCCTCTGAAACTCTGCTGAGCCTCCACCAGAAACTTTCTTACACTGACTACAGCCTTTTTTTCTCAAGCGACCAAAACAAAATTTGCTCCTGTTATCATAGCCTTGGTTCCAAGTAAAACGGCGTGCCCATTTGCACTGAGGCGCTTTCGGTTACAGCGACTCTTCCTTAGCCTGTCAACCTGATGAAAGCCCTGTGAGCTCGCGCTGAAGCTCCGCGCTGACACTGAACGCGCTCCACCTGCTGGCGCGTGACGCCACGCCATCTCAACCGCGGCACACACCGACGGTCCGGTTAGAGTATCTTTACCTGATCTCACCTTTAAAACATGCATTCGCTGTGTTGGGTAAACTAATGCAGCCAGTGCGATTCTGTTATTAAATAATAATCTTGACTTTACGATAAACAAATATTAATTTATACGTTTTTAAGACTGATAATTTTTAAAATTGATTTTTTTTTTAAAGTGTGTATTGGACTATAAAACAGCACAAATAAAACCGAAAAATATAAATAAATAGCCTAAATAAAATGTATTCTAGTGTTTGAATTATTAAACAATAGATAAAACAATAGAAACACTGACTGTCATATGAAAATCGAAAATCACATTGGTACCTGATTAAAAGTATCCGAGAAAAAAAATAATATTATTATTTCTGTTAAAAAGTGCAAGCATTTTGTACAGGTGTAGCCTAATGAAATGCATACATTTTAAAGTTGGACTTAAGTCTTCAAAAGTGTGTGACGTCTGGAATACTAAATTAAAATGTTAATTAATGCACAATCAGTAAAAGAAAAAATCAATTAATAATTCTAGTGGTTAGAAAACAAATCAAGTAGGCCTAATTAAAATGTAATTAATTAAAATCAAGATAACATTTATTATTACAAGATAGAAATTCATGAATTTACCATTTCACCATTTCCCATACTTATCCATAAGATCTGGCCCAATACAATGTATTTTACTGGTATCATATTTCATAGATCCTATATTTTACTACTTTATAGTATCTATATAGTATAGTTTCTCATTTTAGAGTAAAAAATGGTCATGAATTAGGTGCAGGCAACACATTTCCTGTAGATGTCAGTGTTGTACTACACTTAAAAAAACCAATGCAGACTTTAATAAGGGGTTAAAGTTGGGGAAATTTGCCCTCACTCGTCTATGCAAGCAGTGTTACATTTCTCAGTGATGTTTATGTGTGATATCAGGTCTCCTCTGTGTTCACTCCGTGTTAAAATTAAATATGTTGTTCTGAGATGACGAGGCTCCTCAACTAACATTTTTAAGATAGGTAGGAGTTGTAACCTATAGGCTATTTACGTTGCATTCATTTTAAACTGTCATCCAAGTCTGTTATTTTATATCATCACTGTATAGAGAAATAATACGCGAAAATGTCAGAAGTTATGCCAGAAATTAAACCACTGAAGTCATTTTTGTGTATTGAATTTAGGCTCATTTTAATCTCAATTAGTATTTAGGCCTACCTAAACCGAGGCAACCTTGATTTCGTTCTAACCTCTAGCCATGTATTTCCAATTTCTTTTATGAGTTCTATTTACTTCAGCATCTACCTGTTCATTTATTTGAAAAGCTATATTAACAGGCCTAAATAACTACAAAAAATATATACCTGTTTTACGTGTTCGTGGCAGAGCTGTGTGGGAAGGAAAGAGTGTATTCTGTGCTGAAAGTGTGCTTATGTTGACTTGATTTTTTGAAAACACAGCATATTTCATTTCATTCATCGTAAAGTGCGCTCGTTCCTGATTGTGTAGTCAATCTGGCAACCTGCGTGTGCGTCAAGTCTGAGGAGCAGGGGCCGGGTGAAAAAAAAAACCCTCTCCTTTTGAATTTGGACTGCAGTTCAAGCACTCGGTGTCAATACAGCACCTTTAAAATGTGTTTGATGTTGTGTACATTTGTAGTCAATTTAACCCATGCATTGCACAAAAGAGTAAGTCCAGTCTGTGGAAGGCCGGCCCGTGGCACTGGCGACATAGTTGCTTAGGGTGCAAAATGTTTTTTTTTGTTGTTTTTTTTTTGATGGAAGTGCGCCTTCTTGTGACCACCGTACGCTCATACACCCATATATTTAAGCAAAATAATTTCTGACAATTAAGATAATTTTTATACTGATCGATCATCATTAAAATAATGTTAGAATAAAATAAATTTGACCAATGAAAAATCATTAGATATGACAACATGTCATGCTGAACTAATTTAAACACTTTCTGTTTCATGTAGGGTAATTATAATACATCATCATAACGTATATGGCGCACGCAGTTAAAATAGTTTTTCCAGTTATGTGCTCTTAACGTATAATTTCTAAAAAATAAAAAAATGAGTGAGTGAGTGAGTGAAAAAATAAAATTATCAGGAGGAGCAAAAAAAATATCAACAAAAATCATAACTTAACGTGATGTTTGTGTAGTATTTTTACATTTTTAGAACATCTTAACCGGCAACATTGACACCATGGAATGTTTTTGCTTGAGTTAACTGCTTATTTTATTTTATTTAAAATAAATTTAAGCTTCTGTCATGTTTATTTAATATGAGTTACAGGACTGCTTGCTTTTAGTTCACCATAAAGTGTATAAATGTCGTTTGAAAAAAAAACAAGACTTTAATCTAGCATTCAATTAATTATATTCATTTTCTATATGCACTGTATCCAACATTGAAATGGCCAAAAGTATTGGCAGTGACACAAATTTTGTGTTTTGCATAATTTGCTACTTAAGCTATTGTGGTGTTCATTCACATTGTTTCTACCAGTATTGGCAATGACATAATCTAGAAACAATTTGAATGAACAATGAACAGCTTAAGTAGAGTGGGACAATGGGTAAAGTGGGACAGTTAAGCTTAATAATTTATATCTTTACATGGATATGATTTTTTTTACTAAAAATCAACACTGAGCTCATCAGTAGCAAGTATGTGATAAAAATAAAAATAAAATTCTGTGGCTATGACTACACTTCCGGGGTGTGGCACATCATATTTAACAACTTTGCAGTGAACTGTGATGCTAAGTAAAATGACATAGCATGCTGAGGTAAATAATGTTAAGGTTATAAAAATAAAAAAACATATTTTGTTATACGATGTAATGATGAATCAGAATTGTTAAAAATCACATTCATATTAATCTTCTTGGTTTTTTTTAATGCGATTTTGACACTGTCCCAGTTTGCCAATAGCATATTGTTAAATTGGGACAGGGTATTACTGGCAAACTGGGACAGCCATTCAAGTCATTCAAATGGAGGAATTGAGTTACCTTTTTATATGTCCCTCATACATTTAGTTAGTTAGCTAGATATTTCAACAAAGACTGACTTAAACTATGCCAGCTCTCACGCATTCACCATGAGACACACGCAATTAACACTTTTCACACGCCACACACCCATTTTCTCACGCACAGAAAAATTGCGAAGCAAAGAGGACACGGAGACCGACAGACTAGACAGAGCGGGTTACTTAAGATATAAAAAAAATCAGCTCTCTCTGTTAATGAAGGCTATTATTATTATTTTTTTAATTTGTATGAAATAAATGTAACCCAATTGTGTTGAATTTGCTGTGCCTGCACCCCTTCTTAAAAAAAGTGATGTTTATATTATCGTTGTTGTTGTTTATATTGTTGTTTATTTTGTTATTGTGTATTTAATTTATAAGGCCTACACTTGAATAACAACTGAATGTGCTTTAAGTGTCCCAGTTTTCCAATAAAGGTGTCCCAGTTTGACAGTAGCGCCTTGAAAAATGTGGTTTGGGGTCATTGTGTGTTTGAGGAAGAGTCATCCATCCTGTGTTTAATGTTTCTTTCTTTTTTATTGTCTATAGTATAGTAGAGCTCCTAATCTATTTAGAATAGTATCATATGAGCGGCTAAGACATTTGGATCATAATAAAAAAGTATGCAGAATATAAATTATCAGAAAGTGTCCCACTTTACCAGTATTCACCCTATAAAATTTTGTAAAACACAAAATTTGTGTCACTGACAATACATTGACTGTATTTATTATCACAGTTTATTTACTACTTTTTATGTTAATACTTATCAGTATTTATGTTATGTTATATGTTATGTTATGTACTGTATGTTGTTATGTTATAGTCAAGTTTTGCATTTTCAGAATATATGGAGGTGCAGAAATCCAAAATCCCATCTAGGGCACCAACAGAGCCTGGGCCGGCCCTGAGTCTGTGCATATTTTCTTCTAATAAGCTTTGTTTCATATTACAGACACTCTTCAGCACATCTTTATCACCTTCACAAAATATGAGCTTTATTCTTCTGTATTTTTCTGCCATAAAACATACAACAGTGCGACATTCTCTGGATAGCTGAGCACACAGACCCTAAAAGTTAATAAATACATGCAGTTTTGTTCAGTGATATCTCAGGATGGCTGGCTCTTAGGAACAGTGCTGCAATGACAGATGAACAATAAACAATTTCAGCGGTGTACATACACTACAGATCCATCCACTGCAGTCCCCAATATTGTTTACACACAGTATTCAGCATGTGAGTGGATTACTGTAAATGTACAAAATATACATGAATAAGCACACATTTACCATTTACCCATACACAGATATATACACAAACAGTTTGTACTGTTCACAAACACACACATCATTTCAGACAGCATGTTAACACTATATGCATAAATAAAAAAAGGTGAAGACAGGCTTAGATCAAGGACTGTACATTTACTGATCATTTGTAATCTCATTTATAAATAATGCCTTCAAGAAACAGCACAGCTTTGCTGAGAGTGAGACAGCATTAAGCCACTTTGGTTAGTTGGAAGCCAAATCAAATGAAAAACATCAATGGTCCTATATACATTTCTAATCTTTTTAGAACTTTCTAAAGAAAAAAAATATTATTGTAGACCTCTCAAACCATAGCAAAAACTAGATAACAGTAACACTATTGATTTATGTTGTTCAGAGAACTGTATTTGGCACTGATTGTAAAAAGCTAAACCATCAAATGTAATGTTATGTGTTTCCAAAGAAGAATTTCCAGTGTGATATGATCTATCACAAATCATTCTAATATGGTGATAAAATTATTACTTGTAATTTCTTAAATAAAAATTTTAACCGGTAGTGTATGTAAATCTATATTTAAACATCTAAGTCATTTTGTAGAAGCAACCAAAACAGAATTTTATTCACTTGGCTTGGAAATGAAAGTAGTAAATGATTCACGTGTCATCTCTCTTCCCCTCTCCACAGATTGTAGACCCCATATGTTGAGGCGGGCCCTCTAAATCCCCTCTGCACCAACAAACCTGTCATTTCAACAAGATGACTCTTTGACACTGTACATAAAAGAGGCTTTCCGGCACATCGCCAGCCTGATTCTGATCAGTCCTTTCTGTCAGATTGTAAAGATGGTTTGCATGAGTGACCCTGGCAGATACACACTCTATGATATCTAATACAGCAGCCACCTCAAGTTCATACATGATGATGATCTTATGAAGGAGAGGCACAGTTTCAAAAGGCCATTTGCTGTTAGACAAATCACAGATTGGCAGAACAAGACTGATAACACACGCCCGTTGTATATGAAATCAAATAGGCTTGCAATAAAAAGCTTATGAACAAAATATACTCACTCCACTGTATATGAACAAAACATCTGCAGAGCACAAAATAGTTTTTTTTATATTTCCAGAGGAATTTTATACATGAGCATGAGTGCACTGTTGTGGCCTTTTTCATCAGAGGTTAGAGTAAAAAAAAATACAGTAAAAATACTTTAAAACAAAAATGGTTGCACTTTATTTTACAGTACGTGTACTAACATGTACTTATAGTGTACTTAAAGTGTATTTATCTAAGAAAGTTCAGGACTGTAAAATAAAGTGCTACCACAAAGATAATGGATATTAACCTTGTCATCAACTTACTCAATACTCAGTGAAACTGATTTAACAACAAAACCATTTTCTCTTTCATTAGAAATATATGATACCATATCTGGATAATGTTTTCACTATGTGTAGTCAAATCCTGAAACTAATAACTGAATAAAGAGTTGTTTACCAGTAGACTGGTCTCAGTCTCTCATCTCTTTAGTAATTCTCAGGATTCAGTCTGCCAGGTGTGATGCAGCTGTGCTGGGCTTTTGGCATATCTGATCATCCTCTCTGCATACTTGAAGCAGATTTGGACTGCTCATTAATAGGTTGTTTTGCTCGAGTCTTAATAAGGGGACATTAATATTTACGCTCACATTCAATCCTGGGCCATTCTAAACCTCTAAAAAGCCAAAAGGAAACATGAGGGTCTTGTTTAAATGAACTGTAAAGTATAAAGGTGCAGAAGTTTTATTATTGCAAAGAAAGTCTAACGACTGTCAAAATATGATGATGCCTAATTGAGAATTATCTTGTTATGAACACAACATAAGTACACTGTATACAACAATGAGGAATGAGGGTTAACTCAAGCCTTTTAAGTTTCTCCAGACCTCCAACACAAGGGTTACATGAGGACATTTGACCTGGTGTCAGGTAGTCGCAATCCCACCAGACCTCCGCCTACGAGCACTGAGGAGGCCAGAAGAATGGGGATGGCTTTGGTGATGCCCACTAAAGATCCAAAAATCAGATTTCCCATCACTGCGGCTAGCTTGCACAGGGCATTACAGAAGCCAAATCCAGTTCCTCTGAAATAGAGAAGTGGAGGGAGAGAGGATGGAAGAGGAAAGGGTAAACGTTGGTGTTACATTGATATTTAATGGGCTTTGAAATCATTAAACAGCTTTGTTGCATGTCTGTTAGCATATTCTATTATTTATGAGTACAAACAAACCTTCTGTCCGTAGGGTACAGCTCTACTGTCACAACATCCAGGGAGTTCCAGGCGGAAATACTCAACCCATTGTACAAGCACAGCATCCCAATCATCATCGACTCACTTGTGCCAAACCACAGGAAGAAGCAACTGATACCAGACAGAATCATGGAAAACCCTGACGAAACACAGAACATTTACAGCAAAACTATTCCTTCACACATTCAAAAAGTATGAATCTCAAATATATCTGCAAAGTGGTCCAACCTGAAACAAAATCTTGTCTCACCTAACATAGACAAGCGGCCAATTTTGTCCATGAGCAGTGCAGATACGATGTTACCAGGCAGAACAGCCAGTGTTCCCAAGAAATTGACAAAGTAGACCCAGTATGCACTATAATCATCCTCAAATGTCATTTGACAGCCTGTTTTGTTGTGGTAAAATGTGCTGTTTACCACATCTGTGTTTATAAGCTTGGAGTCATCAATATCTGTCAAATGAATAAATTAACGAGATTTAAACCACAGTAGAAAGCAATAGTTACGTATTTGCAGGCATGCAGCAAAGTGGTAAAATGGTGAAAATGTGGTCTGTTTTGTGTCAGAAATAAATGACTGTTTTACCAGTGTTATAGAAGACAGCCTCAATAAACGTGCAGTTTCGAAAGAAAGATCCGACTGATGTCACATCCTCAAAAAAGCAGCTATGAAAAGTGGAATTGATGAAAGTGACAGACTTGAATTTCATACCTATGAACCTGAGGAACGGATTAAGAAAATGATTTATGTGATAAGCACACACAGAATAAAAATTAGTACAATAAGAAGATGATTATGGTTACAGTTTGAATAAGTCACCTGTCACTGATAAATAAGCTATTAGTGTGTATCTGGTTCTCAAGGGTGAAATTGAAGGTGAAGTCTTCAATGCGCTCATTGTTATGCCTTTGTACTTTGGAGGCATATTCATCGGCCTGAAGATGTCTGATGACGTCAGGGAACCACACCGATAAACCATAATACCTGCAGAAGTACTGAGTTCTTTAATGATAAGAAAGAAAGAAAGAAAGAAAGAAAGAAAGAAAGAAAGAAAGAAAGAAAGAAAGAAAGAAAGAAAGAAAGAAAAAGAAAAGAACGACAGACTAACAGAACGACAGACAGAAAGCACGACAGAAAACAGAACAACTGACAGAAGACAGAACAACAGACAGAAAGCATGACAGAAAACAGAACAACTGACAGAAGACAGAACTATAGACAGACTGAACAACAGACAGACAGAATGACAGGAAGACAGAACGGCAGAATGACTGAAGACAGACAGAACTATAGACAGACAGAACAACAGACAGAACAACATACATACAGAATGACAGGAAGACAGAACGGCAGAATGACTGAAGACAGACAGAACTATAGACAGACAGAATGACAGACAGAACTATAGACAGACAGAATGACAGACAGAACAACAGACAGACAGAACTGTAGACAGATAGAATGACAGAGAGAACAACAGACAGACAGAACAACAGACAGACAGAATGAGAGAGAGAACAACAGACATACAGAACGACAGGAAGACAGAACGGCAGAATAACAGGAGACAGACCGAACAACAGAAAACAGACAGAAAGACAGACAGACAGAGTGATAGACACACAGACAAAATGAGAGACAGAGAGAACTACAGACAGAACTATAGATGGACAGACAAACAGACAGGGGTGCATTTCCCAAAACCATAGTTGCTAACCTGTTAGGAACTTTGTTGGTTGGCAATGGAATTGCAACCAACAAAGTTTTATGGCTCAACTATGGTTTTGGGAAACGCACCCCAGATAGACAGAGAGACAGACAGAACAACAGACAGAGCAACAGCATGACAGACAGGAGATCTTACCCAAATGACAGTGTGAACCACACAATAGCAAGTTTGACTGTACTGTCTTTTACTGGATAATTAAAACACTTCAAGAAGTTTAACCAAATCTGGAAGGACAGAAACAGGAGTTTTAATCATCTTTATTTGAATCATAAAAAACAATAAGTATTCTATAATTTCTGCTAATGATTACATAGATGGTATATTTTCTGAAAGGTTACACATCATGACTCACCCCATGAAGCTCAGTCTTTATTCTGAAGATCACTTTCGAGAAAATGTTGCCAGATTCGGTCTGCATCTCGACAAAGTCATCAATCTGCTTTGGGATCTTAATTCTGTTCACCTAAAAGAAGAAACACCAGTTACTAGAGTTCACACTGTAAGCTATAGTTCACAATCCTGATTTATATCCCAGATTTTTATTTTTCTCTACATATCAGATTCAAGTCTAGATTGGAGAAAAGTTTGAAGAAAAAGATCTCAAATCGGATTTGGTCCACTTTTGCCTGCAGTCCATATGGGCTATTCTACAGATTTTTTGGTCATGTAATGCAATGAAATGTGAGTATTTTTTTAAGTTTGACTTGTTCAGTATATTCAGTATTTAAAAGAGAGAGAATATTTTAGGGAGATATAAGAGTGTCTAATTTGGATGACAGCTTGATCTCCATCACTAGGCTGCTCACCAAGCAGCTGAATAAATGACACCAGAAACATCTGTGAAGCCCACATACAGGGCAGGATAAGACAATCATGTATGAATTTAAGCGACTTTAAAGCATGGTTGGTGATATAAGCAGCTTAAAGTTAACGCAGTGAGGGAATCGACTCACGGTGAAGACTTTCTCGGGCTGTCCACGCGCTCGCATGTTTGTGTCATGAATCTGCTTGAGGATCATCCAGGCCTCATCGTGCTTCCCCACCTGAAAGGATAGAGCAGAAAAATCCCTAAGAGATTAACTGGATTAAGTGGAAACCGCAGCGCTAGATGACAACCGCCCACCTCTATTGCCACGGCAGGCCTAAAAGAGGGGTGTAGGGAGTCACGACAAGCACGCGTCATTAGCTTCAAAGAGAGTCGTGTTCCCTTAAGTCAGGCTGTTTCTTCAGATGTTCAAGTCATAAACTGATGCTTTTAGAAACATGCAGTAAACAATAAAGCAGCCATAAGCATCTGAAATGGATTTTGCCCATTTTCTATTTGTAAATTACCCTTATTTCAAACTCAACCAAAACTATAATGAATTATACACTTTCTTTGTATCTCTTCACTTAATTTCACACACTCCTTACCTCCAAGTAGAACCTTGGGCTCTCTGGCATGAACGTTAAGGCCACCACGGCACAAACGCAGGGGAGAGCGCACACCACCACAAACACCCTCCAGCTGTGGAATTTATAAGCTGAGCCCATACTGAAACTCCAGCCTGAGGAAAACATCAGACCATTTTTCATGTTATTGATCCAGCACAGACAAAGGGCTTGGCTCCTCGGTAGCACTTCAAGCCACAAAACTGTAGGATTTGAACTAGAAACATTTATCAGTAACTGTTGGGATGTCACAGTGATTATGGTCTGAGTGAACACATCCATTTCATTTGTCCAATGCTGATTGATTACCGTACATAAGAGATGAGTGTGGTGTTCCAGGTGAAGGAACTGAAAAAACATCAGGATTAATGGGTGTTATAGGTTGGGCTTCCTTTTATAATGCAGTCCTGATTTGAGGTTGCAACATAGTATGGAATAACTAAATAAAAAAATCTACATCTAAAACACTGTTAACAAAAACAAACTATTAAAAATTTGTTTCCGTTAACTGAAATAAAGCTGAAACACATGATTGCCCAGTTCTGTTATAATATTCTTATAGTGCATATATATAAAAGGACTCATCAACACACCATTCAAAACTATTCTGCATTTCTAATTTTCAGTGGTGTCAGGCAGGTTTCTGAAATCACGTAAAGCAGCTTTAAGACTGACATGAACTCAGAGAGCGCAATAAAATTATCCCAGGCTGAAAATGTGCTTTTCTCATTATATTTCATTTTAAGTGGCTCCTTTTCTACTTCTCCTCCATATGCATCTTCTTTTTTTACCAGTAATGTCTTATTCACTGAGCTGTAAAACAGTGTAGGGTCTTAATGATATTATTAAAGTGGAAATGTCCTTTGGAAAGGCACAAGTGTCTTTCATTTATGGTAATGTATAGTTGCCATTAAAGGAATAGCACAAAAAAAGTTGTTTCGAATGTAGACAAGTTTGCTTCTTCATTGGAATAGATATGAAGAAATGTACCATTACATAACTTGCTCACCAATGGATCCTCCACAGTTAATGGGTGCAGTCAAAATAGTCCAAATAGCATAATCCACCATTAATCCACACAACTCCTGTATATTATTTACCCTTGGTAAGCAAATGATGTAAAGGTAAATTTCACCAAATCTGTTCAGATAAAGAAACAAACAAATCTACATCTTGAATTAAATAATGATAATAGGTCACATATAAAAAAACATCCTAAAATGAAGAAAAAGTCACATAATACACACACAGTACGTAAAAAAAATCCTGAGTTTTGAAAGAAAGTAATATGGCATGATGAAATATGGAATTCAGTGTGTGTGTGTGTGTGTGTGTGTTCATTAGCGTATCTCTGTGAGGACCTGTGGTAAATAATGAAGGTAACACTACACTGCAGTATAAGTGAGAGTTATGAAGCTGTGATTGCAACAGCAGCCAAGCCCAGAGGGTTAATGTTTCACCCATGTCATTGGAAATCTCATTACATAGATTATGTGCATAATTGACTGAGGAAACGGGTGACTGAGTCAGCAGCTACAGCAGACCTACGGTATTGTACATTGGCTTGCCAGTGGCTCTACTCACAGTCGGCTTTAATGCTAATGAAACAACACAGTAATACACACACACACACACACACACACAAACTGTGTAAATGTAATGACTTGAAACATTTCCAATTGTAAGGACATTTATTTTTTATTGTGTTCGAAAACCTAGCAAGTTGCATTCAGATGCAGTAATTTAAAGCATCATAGGCACCAAAAAAAACCTAAATTTCAAATTTTAAATTTTAAATTGCAAGGGCAATGAATTCCGAATTGCATATAAGCATAATACTCAAGCAAAAAAACATGGCAAAAACAGTAAAAGTAATATTCTAATATGCGATTTTGAAAGAGGCACATGAGGTATGATAAATGTTTATTCAGTCTAATTAAAAAATATATGATTTTTCAAAATATGCGAAATGCCCCCAAGTTTGCCAATCTCACGATCAAATCGGAGGAATGCGTTTTGTCCTACATGAGCCAATGATTCCAACAACATAAGACACATGATCCTGCGACTGACGGTTTAGGAGTTACGAGCGATTTCGTATTTTCGACTGCTGTATATCCATACAAATTTCAAGTCTCTACAACTTACGGTTTGGTCTGCACGATCATTTTTACGTGGAAATTGCTCATCTGAGACTATTCAGACAATTTCAATAGGATTTCAATGCTACACGCTTGAACCCTAATTAATTAAATATAAATGGAAATGAGATTGAGCTGCAGGATGTTTATCTGTGGATGTACAAACCAAGTGATCAATGGCAACAGAGCTTTTAAAAGTGGCAGGATGAATTACCCATATAGTACATACCGTGCACTTTTAAAAGCTATGTTGCCATTGATCACTTGGTTTGTTCATCCACATACAAACCAAATACAGTCCTTTCTAGCATTCCTAGCAGTCTTTCCTACTATAAAATTCTGAAAAGCTCTATTCCAAAATTTAGTAAACTCCCTACTGTCCACTGCCTACTCAGCTCTAAAACTTTATAAGTACTTTATTTGGATAAAATAAAGACACATAGAACACAAATATGGTAAATAACCTACTTTTGTGAACTAGCCCTAGGTTTTTCGTCCGATTGGAACCAAAACAGCACAGAAAGATTCTCTGGAGAGTGAATATCAATAATTATCAAAAAAAGTTGAACTTTCAACTCACCGTTGCAAAGAGATGCCAAAATGTTAGAAGCAGGAAAGGCAACTTTTAGTTAAATGCCTATAACTCCTGAACGGAAGAGATATCTTCGTCAAATATGGAACACTTATGTAAGAGCTCAAGCTGAGGTCACAGAGAAATATAATAAGGGAAAAAAAACATAAAAATGGCTATAAATAGGCAACCATTTGTCCTATCAACATAAAAATCTTGGTTCTAAGTGCCACAAGTGTCTACTGTATGCGTATATTTAAAAAAAAATTAGCACCTATTAGACAAGGTTAATGGAGGCTGATTGTAACGAAACTCAGTTGGCCTGTGTGACTCACGGCCCCAAAGGTCTGTGAGAAATCACCAGAAGTGGCAGGTGGCAGGATTTGCATTGTTTGAGGGTGTAAATGATTGTAATTTGTGCTGTTTTATGCACATACACACAAACTTTACCTCATGAACCACTGCTAGCAATGAAACCGTTTTTTAAATGACTGAGAAGATGTAAAAACCCTACTTTTGCAAACTAGTCCTAGGTTTTTCACTCAATCTGGAAAAGACCACAACCGTGCAATTCTCTGGACATTTTAGGTCAATAATTATCAAAAAAATTTTGAAATGTACCCTTTAGGGAGCTATAACAGAGTCCTTAAGAAAAGGGAACTGTCCAAATATATCCAAAAACCTATAAAGCCTAAACAAAAAACTCAAAACTTCACAAAACCCGCAAACATGCAATGTTTCAGGGGGACTGGACCACATCTGGTGCTATAAAAGTCTTAAACATTTTATAAAATGTCACATTTCTATGTTAAAATCATCTGGATTTGGCAAAAATGATTTTTTGATAAATGATTTAGGTGGTTACAGGCTTGCTAAATAATAATGTATTTTTCCTCATGTGCTTAATTAAGTGCTTGAAACCCAGTTATCGCTGCTTGCAGCTAAATATATTAGTTCTGTTTGTTAAAGCAAGCATTAATATTACAGTCTGAGATTTAAACAACTTCCCCCCCACCCACCTTTGATATACTTTGGTGCTTAACCCCAAGACTGTCAGCATTGCAAACAAGAGCAATACCACAAATTGTGCGCCCTCTTTATGTGCCATTTCACAGACAGTAGTTTTATACATGCCACAATAGTTTACATCCAACCAAACTAAATAATCATCCTTTCATAATTAAATTATAAGGAAATTTCCACATAGTAAAAGGGGTGGTGTGGATCTTAAGGACTTGCATATTAGATTAAATTGATTGAGATTGGCAAAAATTAGCACATGTAGACAGTGAGATACAGTAACTGATCACTGAATGACCATATACTTTGAGAACAAGGGAGACTGAATGTAATCTACCCACCCATGGCTGCCCCTCTTCATTGTATACACAGACACCCATTTTACAAAACCTGTGACCGTTTCCCATTGATTTTAGACTATAATACAGACTCCCTAATACTCTCCTAGCCACTGTGTCTGACAGCTTGTCCCCTGCTTGGGCTCCACCATGGGCCATTCATAAATCAAGCACTCCTTTCGTTTTGTCTCACAAGGCAAGGAGAAAAACCTCATTATGATCAATTCAGAGAGAACAAAACAGAGCAAACACCTCCCCCCGCCTACCAAAATAGGAGTGAAAACGTTGTTTTAGCCAAGAGACTATTCTCCATATCCATTCACCTCCTCCCTTCCCCTCTATTCCATCATTTCGTTACTGATGAGAGCAGCTTATTTCCAGAGTAGAGGTTCTCATAAATCATCGGACTATGCTTTCCCCCACAGGAGTCACTTCATCCTTTAAATATCCCTGCAGTGCTCTGTTTCTACATTAATCACTTAACCTAAAGCTCAGATGTTCTCCTCTCCCTCACAGTCATCACTGCCAACACGTGCTGGAGGAACAGCAGACACCTTGACCTGAGCTCGCCGAGAACACTGTTGTAATCAGACTCTACCTGTGTCTTGTGTTATTTCATTTATATGTAAATGAAAAGATAAGTTCAACTTTTGCTTGCTTACTAGAAAGCATCACCATAGTTTTAAGGAGATATTACCTCGATAAAACCATGTTATTTTAGACATGTATAGTTACAGTCCCATGGTTTTTAGACATATAGCATAGCATTTTTTGAAATAGAAATATTCTGTAACAATGTAAAATAAAGGAAAAACCTTGATAATGATGATTAGCAAAACATTCTGGTTATCTTACCGTAGTGAGGAATGATGGCCCAGGCCATGGCAGAGGCATAAATCTCTCCAATCATCCAGAACATGCAGAGCCAGCTTAGATGCTCTCCACGCTTCTCTCTTGCCAATACCTCAGCAAAGTATGAGAACACAATGGGCACTGCTCCACCAATCCTGAAGGACAAGACAAGGAAGAATAAAGTTCAGAGGGTCCAAAAGCTCAGCAAATTATGACATCTGTTTCTAATTTCATCTACTTTCCTTTATAGCGTAATTTTAAAATGTGGATCTGTGGACTTATTTAAGTTGTGTTTAAGCGTGTAAAATAGAGCCTGCCATTACTTTTAATAAACCTTTCTACCATCACCAAATGGAAATGCAAAAAAATTTTCAAAATGGTTTCCCAAACGATCTGCCATCGGTTGAAAAACAGCTCAAGAAAGTATTGATAATGATACACTTATCAGAAGAGTCAACCTAAAAGGTCTTGTACCGTACAATATGCAGACGAAAAAATATTTTAAGACTAAAAAATTGGTTTTTCACTTGAGGGCAATAAAGAACACTCCTCGCTTATGTCAATTCCAATTAAACAGAAAACACTTTATTGGTGTAAAGTAATTGACTAGACTGAATTAAGTCTAGTTTGTGAGATTAATTAGTCCTGGGTGTCTTCTTGAGTTCAATGTTCAAATAAAAACATTGTAATTTAATTACTAAATGTAGGCATTTAAAAGAATCAAAGAATAACCAAAGTTCTTTTTTTAAGTAAGGATGCATTAAATTAACACTTTAATTCAGTAAGGATACCTAAACAGAGTTTTGAGTCTAGATTAAAAAGTGGCTAATGTTTTAGCACATCTGATCTCTTCCAGAAGCTGATTCCAACTGCGGGCGGCATAGTAACTAAAGGCAGACTCCCCTTGTTTTGTGTGAACCGTTGGTATTTCTAAATCCTGATGATCTGAGTGGTCAGTTAGGTATATTATTTATATTCAGTGAGCATATCTGCAATGTATTTTGGTCCTAGGTGATTGAGTGATTTATAAACGAGTAAAAGTACTTTAAAATCAATCCTAAATGTAACTGGAAGCTAGTCGAAGGGCCTGAGGACTGCTGTGATATGCTCAGATCTTCTGGTTCTAGTAATAATTCTAGCAGCAGCATTCTGGACTCTGCAGCTGTCTAATGGTGTCCTTGGGAAGGCCGGTGAGGAGACCATTACAATAGTCCACCCTGCTGGTGATAAAGGCATGAACAAGTTTCTCCAAGTCTGGACTGGAAACAAAACATCTTATTCTTACAATGTTTTTAGATGGTAGTATGCTGATTTACAGTAGTTACTGCTTTGACAAGATTCCTGACTTGATTTTTAGTTGAATCAAGGTATGCATTCACCTTGAAAACTTTGATTTGATTTACATTTTTTCAGAACTTCCTATCCAACAAATAATTCTGGAAAAAAAAATGTATTTTGGTATCTTTCAAGAACATTAAGAAATCTAACTGTACATGGTACCAATCATCACTACAACCAAATTGACATTTTAATTAGCAACAACATTCTGTGAAATGCATAATAGGAGCCACAAGCCAAATGTGTTCAAAGATTCACAATAACTCCATCATCAGAGAGACAAGTGCTTTAGCCATGGACCCACAGACAGTCTCCGCCAGCAATGGAGAATCAAAGAGTCAAGAACGCAGCACTGTAGAGGCTATTGATCAAGCCAGATGTAATGTATTGCCTGTCTGAAAAAGACTATTATCTAAAGAATAGGAGAGACATTCTCGTTTTAGAGGTGGGTTGATAAAAGATGCCCATTGTACAGTTCCTCATGATACCAACAGAGAATTCTTTCCAGAAACCCAAGTCAAAATGCAGATGGGGACTATGTCTAGGTAGTGTATTAAATTGATATTTTCCTATGTCTGCTTGCTTACACACAAGAGCGGCAGATATATTTTTACAGTTTTTTTTTCTTCATTACAAACTTCACAAGAATCACCATAGGATGTACAGTATGTGCTCAAAAAAAGGATACGGATTATGGTATCAAATATTAGCCACAATCATAACTGCATTTTCCCCATCAACATCTTTATACTTCCCTTCTTTATATCAACAGCTTTTTATTTTTTATATACATATATATATATATATATATATATATATATATATATATATATATATATATATATATATATATATATATATATATATATATATATATATATATATATATAATAAAAAGCAAGGTTGGGGGTTCGAATCCCCGGGAACACATGATATGTAAAAATTGATAGCCTGAATGCACTGTAAGTCGCTTTGGATAAAAGCGTCTGCTAAATGCATAAATGTAATTTTTTTAATTTAATTACATTTTAATATAAAGAAGAGAAGTATAAAGATGTTGATTGATATATATATTGTATTACACCCAGACTATTGTTCAGCCTTTTAGAGTCTCTGCTGATAAAAGTTAATAGATATTATTATGTCTTACCTGTCAATTTTTATCAATTTAATGCATCCTTACTGAATGTATGTTTCTTTCAACAAAAATCTTACTGGCCCCAAACATTTCAACAAAAGTCTAAATATTGATATATTTCTTTGTATTAATAAATCTAAAGTCTCTGTCAAGATCCACGTTTTGGACTTGACAAATGTAATATCTTGAAGATGTACCACAGATTGTGTGGTGAAGGAAACAGACTCACCCGAAGCCAGCTATCATGCGACAGAGCAGGAAGAAGCCATAGCCCTGCACAAAAGAAGACAGGAAGGCGAAGAAGCCATTCATGGACATGCAAATCAGCAGACACTGCCGTCTGCCCACCTTGTCAGCCATGCCTCCCCAGAAGAAGGCCCCTACCATCATCCCCAAATACACAATGCTGCCTGTAGTAAATAAGATGGGGGGGAGAGAACAAAGTGAAACAGTGAGAACACACAACTCAGGTGGAGAAATACACAGACTGACGCAGACATATTCAGGAGAGTTTGTTTTTTCTTCATTCTTGTTTGGCGACTCATTTATATATACTGGTTTATATGCAGTTGCTTCCCAGAGCAAGAACACCATTAAACTTTCATTTGACTGATGTTTTCACCTAAGGACTTTCTTTGTTGTTTTCTGGGTGAAATGAAGGAGACTTTCTGTGATGATGATGCTATAAGCAAGGGAGTTTGTGTGCGGTAAATGTTGATTACATAAGTAGCCCAAAGGAAAAACAAATAACCATTAAAAATGTATCAGACTTCAGTGATCTCAGAATTCTATATAGAAGACCTCATCACAAGATTTAACTGAGAAAGAACTTCTGCTATTGTTTATTGTACTAAGATGCCTTTCATAGGAGAATTAGATGGTGCACAGATAAAAAAAAAAAAAACACCCTGAATATCTGTTAAATATAGCAATATACACCAAATACACAAAATAAAATAAAATAAAATAATAATATTCTTCTGTAGTAGACTGATTTTTCTATTTCTATTTAATCTGTTTAACATGCAATTGGAAAAAAATGGAAAAAGCTTGGTTCATTAGAAGTAAACAAATTTACAGTTGAGGTCAAAAGTTTACACCCCCCTTTCAGAAGCTGCTAAATGTTAATTATATTACCAAAATAAGAGGGATCATAGAAAATGCATGTTATTGTTCATTTAGTACTGACCTGAATAAGATATTTCACATAAAATATGTTTACATATAGTCCACGAGAGAAAATAATAGGTGAATTTATCAAAATGACAGAGTTCAATAGTTTACATCTATGATTCTTAATACTGTGTCCTTACCTGAATGATGCACAGCTGTTTTTTTTTTTTTTTTGTTTGTTTTTTTTTTTTTTTTTTTGTGATTTGTGATTTGGTTTTATTTAGATGTTCATGAATTCCTTGTTTGTCTTGAACAGTTAAACTGCCTGCTGTTCTTCTGCCTGCAGGTCCCACAAATTCTTTGGTTTTCCAGCATTTTTGTGTATTTGAACCCTTTCCAATTATGACTATATGATTTAGAAATCCATCTAGTAACACTGAGGACAACTGAGGGACTCATACGCAACTATAACGGAAGGTTCAAATGCTCACTGATGCTCCAGAAGGAAAAACCACGCATTTAGACCCAGGGGGTGAAAACATTTGAACAGAATGGAGATGTGTTTGTTTTTCTTATTTTCCCTAAATATCATATTTTTCATTTAATACTGCCCATCAGAGGCTACAGGAGATAGTTACATGTTTCCTAGAAGATACATAAGTTCAATTTACCCTGATCTTCAAATTCAAAGAAAATGGCACCCCCTGCTCCTAATGCATGGTTTTTCCTTCTGGAACATCAGTGAGCATCTGAACCTTCTGTTGCATATGAATCCCTCAGTTGTCCTCAGTTTGAAAAGATGGATTTCAAAATCATACAGTCATTGTAAGAAAGGGTTCAAAAACACAGAAAATGCTGGAAAACGTCTCTAGGTTACGCATGTAACCATGGTTCCTCAAGGGAAGGAGACGCTGCGTCAAAAACGCAAAAGCAATGGGGGAATGCGTCTAGCATGAGAAACTCTGAATATCGTGTGTAATCTGTCCAATGGAAGAGTTTGACATCATGGGCAGGGTGACGTAAGTGACCAGGAAGCTGTTAAAGCACGTGCCGTGCAGCTGGTGTAAGCTTTGAGTATCCCTGCCTAGTGTGTTTCCAAAGAGCATAGCTTAGGACGAGAGGACAGAAGCGCCTGGAGTAACTGGCATATCTAGGCCATAAAATCTTGCAGAAGTAGACCACCCCGCAGCATTGCAGATGTCCAGCATGGATACACCTAATAGGAAGGCCTTGGAGGCTGCCATACCCCATGTAGAGTGAACCTTGGCCATGCCGGGCACAAAGTCGAGATAAGTAGGGGCCACTGAGAGGGCCTGAAGATCTCCAACTCTCCTCAGAGAGGTGATAGCCAACAGAAAGGTAGTTTTAAGGGTCAGATGTCTGTCTGATATATCTTGTATTGGCTCAAATGGAGCTTTACAAAGAGCCTCTAACACCACAAGCAAGTCCCAGGGGGGAATACAGGACTGTACTGGGGGCCTCAACCTCAGCGCACCGCAAAGGAAACGTGTAACTAGGGGGTGTCTTCCCAAAGTCTGACCATCGAGAGGGACATGGTGGCCGAAATGGCCTCCACATAAACCTTCAGCGTGGAGTGGGTCAACCCTGCAGAGAACCTGGCTTGTAGAAACTCCAGAACGGTACCAACTGGGCAGTTAGCTGGGTCAAGCTGACGGTCTCTGCACCATGGGGTGAAGAGTTTCCACCTCAGGGTTTACAGTTTGCACAGTACAGGAGCTGGATAAATTAGAGAGAACCAAAGGGGACATTGTGATGTCTCTCGAGTCGCAAAGAGGTCCACATGAGCTTTGCCAAAAAATTCTCCATATCTGCTTCACCACCTCGGGTGAAGCTTCCATTCCCCGGGCCTTGGCGCCTGCCTCGACAGTATGTCTGCTCCCACATTTTACTTCCCAGGAATATACACTGCTCTGAGTGAGAGGAGTTTGCCCTTGGACCACACAAGGATCTGGTGCGCCAGCTTGTACAAGGGGCACGAACACAGACCTCCCTGGTGGTTGATATAAGAGACCACCTATGTGTTGTCACTGCGCACCAACACATGGTGACCCCTCAGGTCTGGGAGGAAGTATTTTAGTGCTCAATAAACGGCTAGAATCTCTAGACAATTGATATGCCATGTCAGATGGTGACCACTCCACAGACCATGGGCAGGGTGGCTACTCATGACCGCACCCCAACCAGTGAGGGACGCATCCGTTGCTAGTGTTACAGGGTGACAAGGAGCTCCGAACACCGGGCCCTGATTCAAGAACCAAGGTTTCTTCCATATGTCTAAGGCATGGAGGTATCGCCGCGTGACCTTGATAGTTCGAAGTGGATTCCCCCTCATTCCAGACGTGTCTGCATCGTGGTCGAATCCCACACTACGCCTAGATAGGTGGTTCTCTGAACTGGAGAAAGTACACTCTTCTTGGCATTCAGTCTCAAACCCAGCTCCCCCATATGTGCAAGAACGACATCTCGATGTCGAACCGCCATCTGCTCTGATTGAGCTAAAATCAACCAATCATTGATATATAATTGAGAATGTGGATGCCCTGCATACGCAGAGGAACCTGAGCCACATCTAGACATTTCTGTTTGGCAGACTGACCCACCGTGGGCACTGAGGTGAGACGGGGACTCTGTAATGCGGTGTACGTTGCTCTACCCCAGCAGGGGCTGCCCTCTGAAGCCCTGACCCTCCGGTGTCAGGACTTCTTGGACGAGGACTTCTTATCTTCGATCACTGCCCTAAGATCTTGTTTGGGCTTAGAAGTCCCCGACCGAGAGCTCTGTTTTTGAGCCTCTCTATATGAGGAGCTGGCATGCGGCTGGGGCATCTTGCTGAGGGAGAAACTTATGGATTGGCGCCACTTGTTTATGTGCCTCCTGAAACCTGTCGACGACTGAGCTGACAGCGTCGCCGAACAGGCCAGAAGGCTGAAGCAGTGCATGCATAAGGCAAACCCTGTCCTTCTCCTTCAGACTGAATTTTAGCTGTTTTGTCAGATATAGAGAGCATAATAGAGAGAAATGAGGAGAAGTTGGTGGATTGATAGTTGTATTTAAAGAGATGCATTGACACTTTTTACACAGAGCATGTGCTGCAATGTACAAAACCTTTTGGAGATTTGCTGATTTTTCAAAGTGTCAATTCTCAACTGATACAGCAGCTTTCTTTGTGACCAAGCACTAACAATTTTGCTGCTGTAGAACCAACACAGCAATTAATAGTGAGAAGTAAACTGCTTTGTTGGTACAGTAACAAACCTGCTAAATAGATTCACTTTGGAGATCGTCCCCTTGGAATTATAAGGTTCTATCTGCGTTCTGAGCAATTTTGAGATATTGAGCTTCAAAGTTTTTGTGTTCCAACTCAACTTCAATGACATTTTTTTTGGTTTTATAAGATTCAACTTATTTTTTAAGTCAGTTGAAATTACTTGTAAACCCAAATTAAATAAATGTATAAATCTAAAGCAGCAACTGAACTTAGATTTTTAAATAGGCTTGATATAGGCAGAATGTTTACATTCCCCTGAGAAACTTTTCATTCCCTGACAAAACTGGCGATGGAAATATTAGGAGGTGGAAGAAAAAAGCAAATGCAAAGTTATCATAAGAACACAAAGCACTTAGCAAGAGAACCAATTTTTCCCATATTTCATATCTTTCAAGAGGAAAGCACAAGTGCTCATTAGTTCAGGGCTTTTTAAAAATGAATCACACCCATAAGACGAGCAACTTACAAATTAAACAATAAACTATACTTTTACTACCTGGATTGATGTGATTTTTCCATTGTCAGCTTGTCTTTAGGATCTGTGCGTAAAAAACATCTGGGTGTATGGAGCAACCAAGTTGAAATGATTGTTGCAGTATGATTTATATTCTGTTGCTGAATATATGGGCCATAAAATTTAAAATAGAGCATTAAACAGAGAACTGAACGAGAATAAAAGGTTGGCAAAATAGATTCAGAAAGGCAGGATTATTTTAAGCAAATGTTCTCTGTAAAATCAAGTGTGTGTGTGTGTGTGTGTGTCTATATATATATATATATATATATATATATATATATATATATATATATCTGCCTTTTTCTCTCTCGCACACATTGAGAAGCTGTGCAGGTCTTGTAATCTCTGCAGTGGGTGATTTCACTGCAGTTTAGCCAAGCTCAGTGTCTCAGTCACCAATGCACAAAACAAGATAGATAAAGAGAATAATGAGAGAGGGTGGACAGAGAAAGAGAGCGAGAAAAGGGGTTATGATAAGATGTAGTAGATAAATCAGCCACAGATTTATAGACGAAGATAGGCTCCTGAGTAATGGAAGATATATTACACAACGTGTTCACAACACCATCCATTACTGTAACTGTGTGATGCAGCAATTTTCCATTGCCTTCTTTCTATAGAATACTAAATGCTAAATATAATACTAAATATATTTGAATCAAGACGAATAGTCTGATTGTAGTTGGGTAATAAAGCCAATAGACTGTGAAACTACATTCTACTAAATTGTCCTGTACAGGCAGAAATGGCTCAAATAATGTCTGCATGTATGAACTCATGATAGCCTTGAATAATGCCTGGGAGAATGATAGTTCATATAAAAATGCACGTATGTCAGTAACGTTACACAACTTGTTCAGACCACGTCGGTTCTGGTCATACAGAACATATCATCCAAACTCTCAAAATGTTGTTTCTTGAAAATTCACTACAGCAAAATAATTTGGTCTCAGTAAAAAGCTCAAATAGAAAAGGCCCCTTATATTAAGCATCTGTTTAAACATTTGTTTAAACATCTCAATATTCTTCAAACTCGAAGCATAGTGTATGAATTTCTGCTGGTGACTTTTTTCTTTTAGCTTGAAAGTATAAATCACTGTATACTGTGTATTGTATGGAAAAGAGAAGCCTGGACATTCTGCTAAACCTCTTACTATTAGATTTCATGAAAAAAGCATACAGTACAGTATATGGTTTTTGAATGACTTGAGGATGTTTAAATGACTACAGAAAATGAATGTGTGAATTGTGATAAGGTTTAAACATCAGAAGTGGAATGTGGCACTGTGCCATTTCACTAGTCACACTATGATAGCAAACAGAAAAAGAGTCAACACTTGAATGCTAACTAGGACCTGCAGAAAGTTCGTATTCTGCAGCATCCCACACTAAATCACCACTGCATGACTGTGTCTGCTGGAGAACAGCCATTACCTTACTTACCTTACCGAGAGATACACGACTGAATTAGATTGTTGTAAGTCAGCAGGCTCTGAATTTCTGCCTAAATATCTCCTTGAAACAATGCATTGTTCTCTAGAAAAATGTTTGTAGTTTTTTGTAGTAGGTTTTTTTAAAGCAAGAATGACAGTCCAGACTTCTAAACTGTTACAAAAAGAAATCCATTAAAAATAAATCCTTTCAAACTTTCAATTCATCAAAGAATTCTGAAAAAAATATCATTGTATTAAGTAAAAAACATTTACAAAATATACTTTATACAGTATCTATCTATCTATCTATCTATCTATCTATCTCTCTCTCTCTCTCTCTCTCTCTCTCTCTCTCTCTCTCTCTCTCTCTCTCTCTCTCTCTCTATATATATATATATATATATATATATATATATATAATGTTTACAATATTTCTGTTTTTAATGTATTTTGTTTTAAATAAAAGCAGCTGTTGTGAGTTTAAAAAGATTAAAAAGAAATAAAAGCATTTCAAAGCCATTTCTTTTGATCCCCAAACAGTGTTTCAATCTTTCTGGCTGAGGAGCAGCAAATTCTTCTGCTGATGACCGTATCTGATCTCAAAAGCCAGTAGCTGTACCGGCAGTCACAGCCGGCCACGTGCGATTATGTCTTAAAAGCCATTGACAGAGTAAGGACAAAGAGAGAGAGGGAGCATGAAAGAGAGGGAAGCAGAGCATGCCACACAATGCCCTGAGGGCTCTCCAGATGAGTGCATAAGTGAAGAAAAAGAAGGATAAAAAAAGAAGGATAGGGAGAAAGAGAGATACTCAGACTTGATTAAACTGATAAAACACATAAGAATGTCAATTTATATGAATATCAATGACATGACCCTAAACCAGGTCAATGAGAACCGTTTAAAGAAGTATCATACACTTGCTCAAGTAATAACAAATTACATTTGGTAATGTTGCTTCCTTTTTGTCCAGTATAGTAAACTGTCTGGCCACACTAAATAATAATCTACTTCTGAATACAACAGCCTACAATAATTATAAATAAATATAATAGGTCATGTAATTCAAAAGAAAAAATACTACCGTGTTTAGTTAATATTTTTGGAAAATATTACTCTCATGCTCAACTTGACCATTTCATTCAAAAGTAAAACAATGATTTTAAGATCATATTTTAATTTAAAATTGCTGATTACTTTTTAAATATAATTTTTTAATGTAATTTTTCCTGTGACAGCAAAGCAACATTTTCCCCAGTAATAACTCCAGGCTTTAATGTCACATAATCCTTCAGAAATCATTCCAATATATTTATTTGCTGCTTTTCGTTCATCGTTCAAGACCTTTGTTAATCTTTGGAACACAGATTAAGATATTTTTGATGAAATCCGAGAGCAAGGGTCCTACCACGGTCAAGGCACAGAAACGTAGTTAAGACATTGTTAAAATAGTCAATGTGACATCAGTGGTTCAAATGTTTTAATGTTTTAGTTGTTTTAACAACTTCCTAAAGCTACGATAATACTTTTTGTGCAAAAAAAGAAAACTAAAATAATGAATTAATTCAACAATTCTTACCCTAGGGCACCATTTTGGAGAGTATCACGACACATGCACATGCTCTGATTGCAAACAAGACACAGCTCGTGATTGTTATACACTAACAGCACCACATGCATGCTTTGTTTACATGCTGGAAAAGCACACATACGGCAGTTTGTTTATTTAACAGGGACAATACACTAGGCATTGTTATACAGAGACAACCGATGCCGTGTACATAGGGCATATAGCATGCAGCTAGTTTGCAGCCCTCGTCCCTGGCCTCTTCTGTGGCACGGTCCCTTGCATCGTGATCTTCTCCAAAATGGAAAATGATATCACAAAATGGTTACAGGTTTGGAATGACATGAGGGTGAGTAATTGATTATATAATTTTCTCCATTTTTGGGTGAACTAAGCCTGGCACTAGCAACACCAAGCTCACGGATTGAATTCCCAGGGAATGTATGATTGTTAAAATGCAAGCTTTTCATACAATGTGTGATATGCATGAATATAGTGTTTAACTACAGTAGTTACATTCCTTCTACATTCTTACCTAGCCATCCAGAGCTCGAGTCAGGCACACACATATCCGTCTCTGCACTAGGAAGAACAAAGCCCACAACGAAGACCTCCACACCATCAGACATGAGCGCCAGGCCCAGGGTGAAGAACAGCTGCCACTGAAACCTGCCATGTCCACACTCCTGTATGATGAGCTCGTACTGCTGCGCCAGCTCCTCCTCGTCCGCCTGCCTCTCGTTCTCCAGCTCTCTCCGGTCCTTCAGGCCATCCGCCACCGGCTGTCCCAGAGCCAGCTGTCCATCTCTGGCCTTTGCATCCGAGGGGATCCCCTGGTACTCCCCTTCATATATCTCATCCTCATCATCGTGACCCTCAGTGGCGTCGCTGGATCCCTCTTCATCATTAGCGTCATTTCCTGTGTAGTTCCCACCCGGCTGGCTGTAGTAGTCATCGTCTTCATCCCGGAAGCGCTGGTAGGAGCGACTTTGGGAGTACTCGTCTGAGGCACGGTCCACAACTTTGATGACCTTCTTAACAGCTTGTCGTTTGGTCTCCTTAGCAATGTCTCTGGCGCCCTTCATGAGGGAAGACGTGTCTTGTGGAGCTGTATCAACCATGATTAGATGTTGGAGGGGAAGAGGTCTGCAGTCACCACAGAAGAGGTGCTTTTGTCTTTATGGCTCTCATGAGTCTGGGAGAAACACAGGTTTAAAGTTATATTGTGAGGGCTAAAGCTTTGGGTTACATAGGTCATAAAACTATGCACTGTATTTAGAGTTTTTTTTTAAACAAATGTTATAGACTGCAATATAGTTTAGTGATCGTAAACAGAAAGTGAACAAAATTTTGTATGGCGATGAAACACCATGTGATCATAATCTCTGCCATACTGCGAGCCATGTACACCATGTGAATGAGTCGGGGACTTTACAACAGCTAATGGATCAAGAGAGTGAGCTTGTTTTACTTTCATTGTGTTTACATGCCGTTGGGAAGCTGAGTGCTCAGGCTGTGGAGTAATCCATTATTGGCTGACTGAATGGATGTGGACCATGTGTCTGTCTGAGAGGTCCGGCAGCCCCAGTGAACTGCATGATTGGCCCCTCGGTGAAGACACAGCACTTCCCCCCAATCTACCTGCGTAATGCTGTGGGATCTGCTCACAAATGATGGACGGTAGAATCATCCGCGTAGATCATCAGCTGTAACAGCTTCGGATAACACTGTAATATTTCAAATACAACTAAATCTAAATCAGTCTGAGATCATTTCCTAACTGAAAAGCAGCATTCTCTGTGTTTTACTGATCGGACTAGGACCAGCTTAACCTGAGAGCACAGTTTAGGTACAATCAGTCGCAAGTGGATTGAAAATAGGCCTCATGATAGCCTCTGTCGAAATGATGTATGGTGTTTCTGTTCTCTACGCCTTCTCTGGTGCACTGGGGTCAGGTTCTATGCTAGAACATTACAGCATATTTGCCAAGCTGGCATGAATAACAATGGTTTTAAGAGGCAAGCTGTAAAATTACCTGTCGATATGTTTAAGATAAGGAGAGGGGGCAAATGTGAAAAAAAAAAAAAAAAACTAAATGTGGCATTTCAAATCATTTCAGCCTATAAGAACAAAATCAGTTACAATATTTTACACAGTCAGTGAAATTTCTTTCAGTTTCAGGGTGTAAAATAGGCTAAATAGTTTACATATATGTGTTGTTACCCTGATGTTTATTTTTTTCTTAGGTATAAGTATAATACTCACAGAAGTGATTAATATAAGGCAGAAAAAATATAAAGTGCTAACGATTTTAAATTTAAACAGTTATTATTATTTTTATGGACTGTCTGACAGACAAGTAAGCTGAAAGAGTGAATGTCCTTTTTTTGTTGTTGTTGTCAGGCAGTGTGAATAAGCCAGGTTCAATCTCCTAATGGTTTGGAGAGGACATAATCACATTAAAACAAAAAAAACATGACCTTGTCTATAAGAAGGACAGGGAATCTTGTGCTAAGAGATTGCATCAGGAATTTATTATATTATGGAGACAGAGGAAAGAAGAAAAGTTTTGGGGAAGGTTGAATTAGCTGTCTGGTGTAAAAAAAAAATTTTTTATGAAAATCCAAGCAAAATCCAAAGCATGTGCTGTCAATTTTACTAACATTACTTTGTTTTTTCATTTTGAATACAATTCTTCCATTTGTGCAAAAGGCCTCATTCAGCCATAAATTCATCAAGACAACAACAGATTTCTTGTTCAGCAAATTTTCATTTTTAGTAATTTATATGATTGTTTTGACAGCTGTGTATATATTTTTATTGGAAAATCGTGTTAAGTGAGCTGTCTTTATTTCAATCATCCTACAAAACAAAGATACCCAGGATAGTTTTTTAATAGTTGAACATATTTTATGCCACTCAACACACAAGAACACTGATAATCAACAAATGTAAAAAAAATGAAGCCAGCAAACAGCGAAACAATAAGTCTATGACACTAAGTGCGTAATTCATGCTGCATTGCTGAACTCACAAACCCTAAAACTCACATAACCTTTTAGCAATATGAAATTCAGCTGTCACAAAGACAACCGTGTTCATCTATTTAGGACAACATTTGGAGGAATATTAAGAAAACTGCATTTTTTTCAGCATACGCTGTCAGCACAAGATTTTTTGTCTGACAGTGCGTCGTGACAACTGAACAGATGGAGAGGAAAATCATTTTGAAACCTTCCTCTAGTCTCAATTTATTTTCTAATTCTATCTGAATTATTTTTGCTAATATTATGGCATGACAGTATTCAGTTATTGTATCTAAGAAAGACAATGTTGAGTTATGGCAAGGAAAACAAATTTGGAAGAAGTAGTAGTCTACATTACAATGTAAATGAATCCCGCTGAACATGTTTAACACTATTCTAATGTACTTGCTCATATATATGTCCATCTTGAATCTGTGAAACATCAGGGTATGATGACGCACTGGCATGCATGCTAAAGAGAAAAAAGTAGGCTGGGATTATATGAGGCTTGTCGCTCTCAATCACGACACGGCCGGCTGCATCACTCTGCAGGTAATTCAATAAAGCCTATTCTCAATGGGCAGAGCAAACCTTCCCACCAGCATGAGCACTGCTACAGGAGCAGATTCTAATCTTAACATCGGACATGTGTTCCCAGTCATGCAAACTAAACGCAACAGACAAAAAAAAAAAAAAAAAAAAAAAAACCTTAGAAAAAAGTCTTGAGGATGCCAATATTAAAGGACATTTACTGCATATTTACACAATGCACCAAATAAATGATTTATCTCTGAATTGCCTTAGTGGTTATGCAGCCTAATGAGGCAAATGCATGCAGTTGAACTATATGACAGCAAAGATAAAAGCCTGGTCAATGCAGCATCACTGATGAAATGCTCTGCAGTCCTCAAGGATACAACCTTGGAATTACTGTAGAGCTGAATGAGTTTAAAGTGCATGACTAAAATGAAAAGCTGGATTGGTCTCCGCTTTTATAGAAAGCATGGCCACAATTGTTTTAATTCATTTTCTTTTATAAAATGGCTAAACATGAGCATTTTACAACCAGCTTATCCATAATCAAAATGAATTTTAGGGGATTTAAAGTTTCAAGACTTCGGAAAACAAACTTGTCTCAGTCCAATAAAGCTGAATAAAAAAAAATCACCCAATAAGTGACATGGCTCAACGAGCCTATTAAACCTTATTTGACTCAAAACAAAGACTCAAAATTTGGCTGTTAATGATTTTGGCTGTGTGTGTAATTATCTAAGATAAAAAATAAAGTAGGTCTATACAAATATAAATGTAAAAAATAGAGAGAAAAAATAGAGTATTGGACATAGAAAGCGGGTCCTGTCAAAATAATGTACTAAACTAATAATAAGAAATTGACGAATTAATGTATTTTGTAGTTATTGATAAACTTGTATGAGATAAACAAATACATATTTGTAAAAAAAAAAAAAAACTTTGGTTAGGCTAGCCTACTACATTTTTATCAGCCTACAATACCCGTGGTAACAGGGTTGCAGGTAGGCTAAAGCTTTAATACAGTCAACGCTCAGTGTAAAAACTTGTTGTAGAAAGGATTCAATTTATGTTACTTTTTGGGTGTCATATATCCAAGAAGGAATATTAAAAAAATGTCATACACTTTTGTAATCTTGTTCTTGGCAGTTCTCTGTCTGTGTGTCTCAGCAGTGCTCGTGGTGCCTGCGGCGGGGGATCCGCGCGCTGTGCTCTGTTCCAGCCACCGATCAGTCGCTTTCGTTCATGTCAAAACTGACTCCTGAGCAACGCTCAACACCGGCCACTCTCCTCTAATCATTTTTTTTTTTATAAACGAACGAACGGAACGTATAAGGACTATGTCTAAATTAAACACATTCAAATAAACCAATTTTAGTTCTGTTTTTGGGGTCCAGACCTGAACGTCTGAATAAACAACTTTTGTTGCCTGGACAAACTGAACTGTCAGTGTAATTTTAATTTCCTGTGCATGCGTCTTCTTTATGACAAACTACACAGTGCTAGTCAGATGATAGTAAGAATATAAAAAAAAAATTATTTCGTACAGTGATATAGCAAAATGTGTTGTTATGAGGCTCTTTAAAGATTTGACTCACCATTAAGGGAGCAGATGATATGTCGATGTTTGCTCTCCATTACGAGACGCCCGCCGTTGCTAATGAATAAACATTTATTTGTGTCGTAAAGATATTCGTCAACTAAAGCAAGAGCTGACGGTGTTTAAGCGCTGCAGCTCCGTCTCTGCAGTACTTCAAGGAACTGAAGAGAGAGAGAGGGGGGGGGGGGGGTGGACTTGCTGTGTGTTGTAGTAATAATGCTATGCGGAGAGACCTGACGGAAACACCGCGGTATGACGTAAAGAAACCCCCTACAAGAGATGTATGACGACTGTCCTATTGAAAGTCAAATCCGGCATTTGCAGATCACGACAAACTGGCGTGATTTAAAGGTGCACTCAGCATATTAAGAGGTTTTAAGAAAAGTTTAATGCATTGCAATTAAGAAAGTTTTACGCATTAAATTAGGGTTTGTTGGTCTTTTGCATAAGACATTTTATAAACAACCTCAAGATTTCACGTGGTCGAAAATGCTTGGAATAAACTGGATATTTCTGTTGTGACAAACACCTAAATATTCAGGCCTTTTCATAATCCACCCTTTTTATTTAGAAAAACAAAAACTAATTCGAAATTGAGTTTCATGTAGATTTGATTGACAACTTTAATCAATCTGGCTGCATGAAATGAAAAAACGCTTTAGGTTGCTTAACGTGTTCCCTGAGATAAGGGACTGAGCGTTATGTGTGGGAAAACAAATTTTTTACATTCTGATATTCATGTTTGTGAAGTTGCACAAACCAATGGTGCTTCAGAAGGGGCGGGGCCGAATGCTATATAACTCAGCCAGTAACGGCATTCATCATTAGAGCTGTAATCGGGCCTTAAAAGTTAGGCCCGACAGGACCCGAGCCCGACAGGTTTCGGCCCGAGCCCGACAAGTACATTTTGATTGACAGCTTTTTTAAAGCCCGAACCCGTTTACAGCCCGACATTATTCAAATGTGCGCACGCACACAGCTCTTTTGCCCTTTGCCAACAATGAGCAATTTATTCATGTTTTAACATAATTTACTCATAACTAACGTAGACTAGACCACTTGGAAGTTGGAATAAAGAAATAAAATAAGTCTTGTGTCACATCGTAACATCTCAGCATTCTAGACATAGGCTCATTTAACCTATAAATAGATCAACGCACCAATAAAAACGAGTTATTTAAAAAAAAAAAAAAATTAAGATAAATTTTAAATTAAGATGGATATTTGGCAATAACGAAATTAAGATAAAGGCTCCGCCGGATTTGCTTTATTTAATAAAAGAATAATGCCAACATTAGCGTAAACACTCTGTCAACATTCTTCATTTAAGACTCAATGAATATTTAGTTATCATTTGAAAAAGCTTTACTCACAGAGATTAGGCTAGGTCTACATGTGGAGGAAAATGATTGAATCCACTGTAAATGTCTTCAGCGCGCTCCTGCGCTCACTGATGGTGCGTCATTATTCACTCATTATTCTCATTATAAGCATGGTCAAAACTTTTCCACACCTCAGAGTTTGCTTTAGTTGCTGGTGCAACCAAAACGTAATCACCAGAGGCAAGCCTCTGTCACACCTGCTCAGCATTCATTTTCGCATCTTTCTCACGCTAATCGAAACACATCACATGACCGCTCGTTTACCTCGCAAACCGGAGCGCAAGCCCGAGCCCGGCCCGAGCACGCATAAGATGATAGAAATTAAGCCCGAACGATCTTCAGCTCTATTCATCATATCGTTCGAATGAAGCGACGATCATCGATTCGTGCAGCTTGTAGTGTGGAAAGTGAAATGACACTTGTTCCTTTATCTCAGGGATCCGAGGTTACGTTAAGTAAACGAAAGTGTTCCCTTTCAAATGTTCAGTCTCGTTATGTATGGGAACAAATCCAATCACGCCACACTACAAGCAACAATCACATGCTGATCTGCGAGCCCAGTGTTAGAGCACTAATAAGGGCCCTAAGGGACTTAGGCATTAACTCGCCCCAAACTTAGCTGAGGGCATGAGAAACCACTACCTAGATGGGAGGTTAGACATATAGAATTTGCGCCTGCAGGACGGGGATGTCTAAGTTATAGAATCTAGCAAAAGTAGACGGCGACAACCACCCGACGGCCGCACAGATCTCACTGATAGATATGCCGCTGGACCACGCCCATGTTGAGGCCATTCCCCTTGTGGAGTGGGCTTTCACACCAATAGGGCATTCTAGTCCTTCCGATGTGTAAGGCAGAGCTATTGCATCAACAATCCAGTGAAACAGTTCTGCTCGGTAACCGGCAGACCCTTCTGGCAGCCTCCAAAGCAAACAAACAGTTGTTCAGGCTGCCTGAACAGTTTAGAAAATTCCACATAGACTCACAGAGCCCTAACAGGGCAGAGAGTGCTCAGTCCCTGCTCGCCGTCTGCAGTGGGGAGCACCAATAGGGATATTACTTGCACTCTAAAGTGAGTAGAAAGCACTTTAGGAGCATAGCTGTGTCTCGGTTTCAAAATGACCTTGCAGTCATTAAGCCCAAACACAAGACACATGGCAATGACTGACAATACTTGTAAGTCACCCACATGCTTAACTGACACCAAAGCAAGAAGAAGGGACGTTTTAAGCAATAAGGGCCAGAAGTCAGCTGAACTGAGCATCTCAAATGGGGGCCTTTTTAGGGCCCAAAGGACCATGGATAAGAAACAACATGGCACAGTCTGAGGGCAAGGAGAATTCTGTCTGCTCACGCCCTTCAGAAATTTAACAACCAAGTCGATTCTGCCTCAAGAGAATGATTCGCCATGATGACCACCATATATATTTGGAGTGTGGATGGGGCACACCCCTTATCCAGCAGCTCTTGCAGAAAAATCAGCATGCAGGACACGACACATGAAAACGGGTCTATTTTCCGTGCAGAGAACCAGTTGAGGAATACTGATCATTTCTTGCCACAGAGCAGTCTCAGAGCAGTCTCATAGAAGACGCCCTTGACTCAAGAATGGTTTTGCTTACTCTCACTGTGAAGAGACCTGAGGGTGCCTTGGTGATTGATATAAGACACCACTGTCATGCTGTCCGCATGGACCAGGACGTGGTGGCCCTTGATGGCCATAAGGAAGGAATTCAGGACTAAGGAGACTGCCAACATTTCCAGGCAGTTGATATGTAGGCATTGCTGCTGAGCTGTCCAGGAGCCAAATGCCGGATTGCCCTGCAATAGCATTCCCCACCTGGAATTGGACGCATCTGTTTGTGATCACCTTCCCTCTTGAGGCCACACCCATCCCCACTCTTCTCTGAAACAGGTGAGTGGTTCTTCAGGGGGCCACAGCTTCGATACAGCGGTGGTCCACCCTGACCGGAGATTGATTTAACCACCAAGTGTTGGAAGGGAATCCAAAACTGGAGGGGGCGCATGTGGAGCAGGCCCAGCAGAGTTACAGAGGCTGGGCAGGCTAAGCAGCCTCTAAAATACCCTTGAAGGAAGCCATCAATCACTGAATTATCAGGGATCAATCTGGCCAGATCTTTGCCTGCATTAGGGCAGAGTCTACAACCATTCCCAGAAAGACAGTTCGTCTTCTGGGCAATAACAGGCTCTTGTGTGAATTGATGACGAACCAGAGGTGCTCTAAGTGACTGAGCTACTGTGAGCGTTCACTTTCCGTTCTGATCTGGCTATAACAAGCCAATCATCTAGGTAGTTCTATACGTGGATTCCCATCTGCCTGAGCAGGGACAGAGCCGCGTCTATACACTTCGTAAAAGTGTGTGGGTCCAGGAACAGTCCAAACGGAAGGCCTACATACTGAAAGGCCACTCCCTCGAACTCAAATCTCATGAACGGTCTGTGACGGGAGGCTATGTGGATTCGAAATTAAGCATCTTTCAAATCCTTGGGGTAAATATGCGTGAGAATATTCATCATCATCTTGAATGACCGGCGCATAAGCAAGTTTTTCAGATGTCTGAGATCTAGAATGGGTCTGAGCCCGCCATATCTCTTCGGGATGAGGAAATAGTGGCTGAAAATGCCTGACTCGCTGTTTGTTGGGGGCACTATTTACACAGTGCCTTTTGCGAGCAGTGCTTGCACCTCCTGCAAAAGAACAATAGCTTCATTGTCTGGGACAGAGGTTTGAACAAGGTCTGTGAGCATACTGTAGGGAGTAGCCTCGTCGAATTGTTTCCAAAACTCATCTCAAGATTCCTGGAATGGCTGCCCAGACCATGTAAAGGGAGGCGAGAGGTTTTATTTTCTCGAACAACAGCTCGCCTTGAATACCACCACCTTCAATACCACGACTTAGGTGCCCTTGAGCAAGGCACCGAACCCCGAACTGCTCCCCGGGCGCTGCAGCATAAATGGCTGCCCACTGCTCCAGGTGTGTGTTCACAGTGTGTGTGTGTGTATGTGTTCACTGCTCTGTGTGTGTGCACTTTGGATGGATTAAATGCAGAGCACAAATTCTGAGTATGGGTCACCATACTTGGCTGTATGTCACGTCAAAAGCGGGGAGTCTGCATTCGCATAAGTGTTTGTGATTGAGAGAGGATGAGGAATTTTGCTCTTTACAGTATGTGTCTCCACTATCACAGCAGTAAAATATTCTGGTATGCACTGCACCTGCAGGACGTGAGGCCATTTTCTCGGCAACCCTGATTTCTGTCAGCGTTATCCATAGGTTTCACTCCACCACCACCAGGCTGGCCATGGTCTGTTGCTGTTGGTGAGAGGATTGCTGGCGGGTCTCTGGCAGGATCTGTTCCTCCAGTAAGCCATGGACGGCCTCGTCCAGAGTGGATCACTCAAGGCCCAGATCCTCCACAGCCTTTGCAATGACGCGGATAAGCCCGGCGTCTGGCTTCATTCTCTGCACCTGAGGGGAGGGGCTGTTTCTGGCTCCTCGCTCGAATCACTCCATTCCTCCATTTCTGACACCGCCAAGGACACAGATTTGGCGGTGGTGATATCATCAATGATAATGTCCTCTTGGAGCGCGCCGAATGAGACCAGTCCACTCGCAGCTGAATAGGTATGCTGGTCCTCATTTGTGAAGCAATTCGTGAGAAGAAGTGGGGAGGGAGGGGCACGCAGGCACTGAGCCGATGTGACACTGCCCGCTGGATAAGATCCACTGACCTGCTGTTTTTTCCTCTTGGTGAGGAGAAAGAGAGGAGGGCCTGGTGGGGGGATCACCTTGATGAAACAAGGCGACCTGTGAGCATAGACGAGAGAGACTCATGCTCTTGCAGGAAGAGCATGAGCCCTCAGCGAACACAGACTCTGCATGGACTCTGGAATCTGGCCACATTAAGCTAATATACATACATAAATACATAGTTGTGTTTCATTGAAACTCAAATATGCTTTTCAAAGGGACGACGATTCGTTCAAAAGACATGCAATGTTTGACAAGATTCTGGATACTATAGCAATAGCTTGTGCAAGTCAGTATGTATGAATCAGTGACCTCTAATTTCGTCTGTTGTGTGATCTTATGCTTCTATTCCTTATTTATGACTGAGCCACAGAGGAGGATACACTCATCTATGATTAAAAGCCAAGAAGCACTTAACTTAATGAGCTATACTCTGCAATATGGAGCATTACTGTGTCCTCAGTTGTGACTATCATTGGAATTTCATCCTATATAATTTTTGAGCCAAAAATCTAAGAAAAAACAAACAGTTTGATTTAACCCATTTGTGCTCACTTGTTTCTGAATGGTTTCATGCATATGGTCATGTCAATAGTGGTCTATGTGAACATGTTCTGCATTTATCTTCCCTGGGTTTTTTTTTTTTGTTTGTTTTTTTTTTTGTTGTTGAAAATAGTATTTGAACGTGTGGCAAATAGTCACCAGTGGTTAAATATATTGTTTGCACCCCTTCAATGTCAAATATAGGAGGAAGGCATTTGGCATCTAACTCAAAATAACTGCTTTCAACAGATCAATCTTTATTCTAACAAATTTATCATGCATAAAAGTCTAAGAACATTCAATGCAGACCCCCAAAAAAGGCTGCATTTAGCTTATAATCTCTTAACTATGAAAACACAACAAATCCATTTGTCTTTAAATAGTGGAACACAGAGCAGAATAAAGTGAAGCAATTAAGTTGCCCCAACAGGGTATTGTGTATCAAAAAGTTAAATGAAAATAAATGGATAAAAATAAATAGAATGAATATAACATCTGTATAATAAAAATTTATTTCTTAAAGAAAAGTATGCATTTAACTGTTTGGTTACCAACATTCAGCGAAATATAATAATTTTACTCACCAGAAGAGAGAAAATAATAGGTTTGCAACTTGAAGATGACACAATGATGACACAATTTCCATTTTTGGGTGAACTTTCACATATTTTATAAATAGGCACATACTGATTAGATCAAATGGATTAACCCTGAGAAAGTCCTTGATATTCATGAAATTAATTATATTCTTTTAAAATATATGCTTTTTAAAATAATTATCTTTTAGGCTACACCCATTATTGTTTGTTTATTTATTTATTTATTTATTGTTGAACATGCAGGTGTTCTCATTCTCAGAGGTGTGTTATTTAAATGAAAATAAATAAAAATAAATAGAATGAAGAAGATATTACATCTCTCCATATATATATATTAATAAAAGGTATAACTGAAAGAAAATTACGCATTTTTTAGGCCCAGAGTATTCAATGGCTGACTGTAGTAGGTGATTTCATATAATAATGTACATGTAAACTCATTACTTGTCTGATTTTCAGCATTACAATGGAATCATAATATACTAGTCATAAAAAGACATGAAAGCTTTAGCATAAGTTCTGCCAGGTAGACTCAATTGTTAGTGTCACCTATTACCTTATCAATTGTCCAATCACATTCTAATAATAGAAGTATAAAGAACCTGTGCTTACACTTGTCTGAGTTTGCAGATGCTGAACGCTTCACTCACCACCACTCTCCCCTCCACCACCAAGATGGTTTCCTCCCTCACCAAAAACAAAGCTTCTTCTCTCCATCTTCCTTACCACCGCAGGATGTTCTTTCTCTCCAACCACCCCACCACCACCAGGATGGTCCCTCTTAAAACCTCACAGGGGTCGGCTGCGCCTCTGCCTTCATCTTCAGGCAGGAAACACTGAATCCATACCCTCGGACTGCTATTTACGGATGGGGCCAATACTACCATATATATATAGCTTGCTGGGTCATTAATAAATGGATGATTTGTTACAATATCTTCTCCGAGTCTTTCTGGTAGAATTAAGGTTATTGGCCAAGAAACGCATCCAAACTGGGGGCTCAATATTTTGCCCATAACAAGAAATAATGTCATAAAAGGGAGAAAAAGTAAATCTACAGTGATTAATCCCAATGCGTTAGCTTTTTATCTTTACATTCTTCATTTCGTGTGACTGATGAAAGTTTGTAAAATGCTGCTGTCACTTGAAAACTGGAAATTCCCACCCCCCATGGCAAAAGCAGACACAGAAGTGGGACAGTAGAGCTGTGGAAATATTGCTTTCTCATCTCCTTTTGACAGATATATTCCCTATCAAATTAAGGTATAATATATCAGTTAAAGGGTTAAGTTATGTTTTAGATGGGATATTAAAGCAAAAAGCAATAAACAAGACCAATAATCTTGATTTATTAACCTATTAACACAGTAAAACCCAGTTTACCCATGATATGTACAAACCCAATTCCAAAAAAGTTGAGACAATGTAAAAATTGTGAATAAAAACAGAATGCAATGATGTGGAAGTTTCAAATTTCAATATTTTATTTAGAATACAACATAGATGACATATTAAATGTTTAAACTGAGAAAATGTATAATTTTAAGGGGAAAATAAGTTGATTTTAAATTTCATGGCATCAACACATCTAAAAAAAGTTGGGACAAGGCCATGTTCACCACTGTGTGGCATCCCCTCTTCTTTTTATAACAGTCTGCAAACGTCTGGGGACTGAGGAGACAAGTTGCTCAAGTTTAGGAATAGGAATATTGTCCCACTCTTGTCTAATACAGACTTCTAGTTGCTCAACTGTCTTAGGTCTTCTTTGTCGCATCTTCCTCTTTATGATGCGCCAAATGTTTTCTATGGGTGAATGATCTGGACTGTAGGCTGGCCATTTCAGTACCCGGATCCTTCTTCTATGCAGTCATGATGTTGTAATTGATGCAATATGTGGTCTGGCATTGTCATGTTGGAAAATGCCCATGTTGTGATTTCCATTACAGTAGCATTCCTGTATGTGATGCAGTGCCATCTAAGGGCCATGGTGGCGGTGGGGTTATGGTATGGGCAGGCGTATGTTATGAACAACGAACACAGGTGCATTTTATTGATGCCATTTTGAATGCACAGATACCGTGACGAGATCCTGAGGCCCATTGTTGTGCCATTCATCCACATCCATCACCTCATGTTGCAGCATGATAATGCAAGGCCCCATGTTGCAAGGATCAGTACACAATTCCTGGAAGCTGAAAAAAATCCCAGTTCTTGCATGTCCAGCATACTCACTGGACATGTCACCCATTGAACATGTTTGGGACGCTCTGGATCGGTGTATACGACAGCGTGTTCCAGTTCCTGCCAATATCCAGCAAATTTGCATGGCCACTGAAGAAGAGTGGACCAACATTCAAGAGGTCACAATCAACAACCTGTTCAACTCTGAATGAGATGTGTTGCACTGCGTGAGGCAAATGGTGGTCACACCAGATACTGACTGGTTTTCTAGTTTTGATGTGAGTCAGCATGTACCACAGCTAGATGATCTCGAAAACATTGTAACGTGTAACATTATGTCAGTGTTGACATTATATCATATTTTTCTCATACAATTTCTTTTCTGAAAAAAAAAAAGGTTTGAAACATTTCTACTAAGAGACTGACAATAATAAAAACTGAGCGATCAGTTCAGCAGTCATAACAGCAGTCATTAGACTTGGCCTTTCCATCTTACAGACTGACATATAACCATCTTAGCTAATACTTAAAATAGATCAGCTTGCAATGATACATCATACACCAGAGCCTCCTCTATTGGCTAATGAATACAAATGAGAACACGCAGTGGTGAAGAATCCACTTTGCTCACAAAATGTGCTTCATGCTTTCTTAGCACAAAAAAGAAGAACTTTGACATAAATGCTACAACAATAATTCACAACCTGCCTGTCTTAGTTGTGAGCAATGATAAATACCTCAAAGGTGTTTTACATTTTTGGTTGCTGCAGTGCTTCAAAGTAGAAAGGCTTTATGACAGCTGTTGTTGCCTATGAAGGATTCCCTGAATAATAATGGGAGAGTTCTGCATATGCTCCGAATATCTGATCACAGATTTAAAATTTGCTAACTTTTCCAAGTGCAAAGCAGCTAAAACATGAATAACGTGATCACATAAGCACGTTTGTATAATACTAATGTCCAAACTGAACGATTCACTGAAATAAATTATCATGTAAAAAATCATTACAAAAGACTGTAATTCACGTATAACCTGTGTATAATATAGGTTTACTGCATTATCTTTGTATAATTTATGTTATCCTGAATAATTTTTTATGCATGTTCTTTACATTAGTATTAAAAATGCTCCTTGTGAAGATCTTTCATTCATCATGACTAAAAAAGTATAGATTTTAGTTCTTCAGTTGGTATATTAATATTACATCAGTCATACAGAGAATCAAATGTATTGCAAATAAAGGGAAATCGAACTTATGAAATTTCATAGTAATTTCACCAAAGTATATTCATTTCATGCTCAGTCATGCAGGGCAGACAATGTGTCCATCTAACAGCACACTCTGTAGCACACTTTGCAGAATAATAATCAGTTTCCTTAGACAACACAATTACATTATCTTAAGAACCATTAAGTGTCTCTGAAACTGCTAACTGCTTCTTCTTCTTCTTCTTTCTTTTTTTTTATTTGATTGACCTCCTAACTCAACTCCTTTTATTATTGCTGTCCTCTGTCTACAGTTTCTGCATTCTGAATCCCACATACCTCTTCAGAAACACCACAGGGGAGAAAGTTCATTTAATGGCTTGAGACTATTGTCCTGGAACAAATTGAACCAGGTTGTGAGTAAAGAATGTGGGTTGACTTCCAAGTGAGGGCAAATTCAAACACATTTGTGTTTTTCAGGCTGAGATTCAGAAGCCGTATTTGAATTCATGCTGAGCTGGACATTTTATTAAGGTTTCTATAATCATAAGCGTAGCTTGACATTTGAGCTTGGGGGCTGAGGCAGGAGGCAAATTATTGGGGTAAAGATACTTCAAATGGCAGAGCACAAAAAGAGTGACAGATAAAGTGGAATCATTTACTAAGAACATGTGCTATGATTAACAAGCAATGAAGAATATATTTCATTTAACACAAATAGGCTACACAACGAACTAATTCGATGCAGTCTACAAAACAGTTTGCTGAAATGTCCACAACATTAACAATAACAGCAAAAGAGCCCATCCTGTGAATTATACTCCAGTTGCTTTTAATTCCTGATGCAGATGTAAGATTTGAGAATTTTATTATTGTTTTAAATGGAAAAGATGTAGGCCCATACTGTGTTACTGTGTAATGTAGTCCTATGTAGCCTACCTCCTGATATCAAAATAACCTTGAAGTTATTGTACTTAAGAGTCCTGATGACCGAATTAAAAAGCACTCTAGCACAAAATACCTGCAGGGTTTATATAGCATGAAACAGAGCAGTGCTTTTATTCATGAAGGTCTGTGTGTGGGTCATTGTATTATGAGGCCTGATTCATTCATTCAATTCATGCGCTTCAGTTATCTTTTTGATTCTTAATGCGTTAATCACGGCTCAGATTGATTTTCTTCTCTAAATTTCCTTTCTTTGTGTTTTAGTTTTTCTTTAGCCTATTTATTATGAGATTGAACTGTCATTCAAACTGGCAGTACACATAAAATTATGGGTTAAAAAATGGGGAAGTAAAGTTTAAATAAATAAACGAAGAAAAAATATTTAGCCTACGAATATTTCTTAAATATTCGTAAATATTTTCGTCTTAATATTGGAAATCATTCTGAGCCATCATTAATGCATTAAGAATAAAAAAGATAACTGAAGCGCATGAATTTAATATTTACGTAAAGAAATATTAACGAATATAATAAGAAATATTTAAGAAATATTTACGAAGTTGCATTTTATTTTATTGCAACTTTACGTCTTTTAATCCATACTTTTATGTGTATTGCCAGTTTGTATATTCCTAGGTCGCTAATCAAGTGAGTTGTTATAACAGTGATAATGTGAACTCTTTTGTAGCTACAAAACGTCTACTAAATGCTAAGAAATCCACAGCCCAAAAAGTAAAAATAAAAAAATAAAGGAAATTAAAATAAGGAATAAAGCAGAATATATATTATATACTTTTGAGAAAAGAACAATACAACCGCGTCCCTGTTACTACGGAAACATCCTAACCAATCACAAAAGCAAAGAGAGACGTGCCAAATTTTCAACCAATCAAAACTGCTTTTACTGCAGCGTCTAGCAGTTTGAAACGGTGCTTTTTAACAGTAGAGTGGGTACTTGCAGTCTTGCAGATTGAACGATTAATTTGGTAGAGGAACAAATACCTTTAAAACACTCACTGAGAAGGTAACGATTGTACTGTTTTATTTCTCTGCCGCACCACACACGACGCTTAGCAGATTTAGCTTAGGAACTCAGTAAGAGGCTAACAGCGCGGTGAAGCTACAACAGGAACTCAGTTTGCACTTTCGCTTCGGTTCTGGGACTGGCTTTTTATGTCTAACGTGACCTGCGTGCAAACTGCGTCAATATTTGACTTTTTTTATATGAACATTGGCAAACAAAAACTGCTAAGTTTCCTTACTTCGAGAAAACCTCTGTCGAGAAATCACTGCTTCTACTTCTGCTCAAATAAACAAAATCCCTGCAATCTTCGTTAGCTTTTTAACTAACGTTACTTCTATAAATACACGATTGTCAGTTTTTTAGTAGTATTTTGTATGTAAGACGTTTAGCTGATAGATCGAGTTGTCTTAATCAGTAACGTTATTTAAGATTAAATAGATCTGAAGTAGACTGGACTGGAATACAGTTCTTGCATTAAAGAAGAGTTGGTTCTTTCGGTCTATTTGAACTTAAATGAGTCATTTAAACATTGTTATGTGTAACACATCCCGATTCATTCTGTATTTCAGATGTCATCAGATGAAGGGGAGCAAAATAGTCCAGTTTTACCAAGAGATTCAGACAGAGGCAGCTCTGTTTCCTCTGTGCTTCAGGTGAGTTATCATATCCACCATCACAAAAGTCACTAAGGTTTATGACTCTGATTTTCTGTCAGTTTTGACCGTTTAAAGGACGCTTTGATATAGTTCCTTCTCTTTTAAATTTTATTTTAGGATGAGTATGAAGAACTTCTTCGATATGCTGTTGTGACTCCGAAGTATGACCCAAGTATCCCATCACAGACATTGAGCACAAATCAACTCTCCAAGAGTTTACAGCAAACGACTAAAAGAGGGACGCCTGCTCAACACACTGCAGGTAGACCCTTAACATATAATGCATATTTAGGAGATAATAATGTCAGATAATTCCAAATTCCGGAGCCCAATGTTGCACGTAATTATTTGGTTGAGAGGTATGTAGATTTAAAGCAGTGATTCTTGACTGTGGGGATCACAGCACACATCCAAAGGGACCACAAGAACAGAAAAGTTGTGAAAATGTATAAAATCTTTAGTAATTTAATCTATTTTATAAAGCTCTAAGATGTTTTCAGGTAGAAATTGATATTTGCGACTAAAAAATAAATAAAAGGTAAATGAGTCGTGTAAATTTACTGGTAATAAAAAGTTTCAACCATGTAGAATATTCTGTTATTGGAATTTAATTATTTTGATTTGTTTATTATAATGTTTCTGAATTATTTTACTATGTTGCCAAACCTGGTTTCTGTAAAAGCTTTTTTTCATAAAGGCAGAAGTATCAGAAATATTTTGTAGTAGGGCCTTGAAGTCAAAAAGACTGAGAACCACTCTTTGTTTAATTTCAGATAATGAAGGGCACTCAGACAACGGGGCTACGCCAACTCCATCATTGGAAGAATCCAGACCACAAAGTCGAGCATCCGAGGGTAACTTCTTAGAATCTCTCAGCCCTCTTGCTTTCAGATGTTTGTCATTCAATCAGAATTTCGAACTATGTGTTTTATGATATTGCTTCTACTTCAGCTAATAGCTTGTCATCTGAGGAAAGGTCAGCGAGGTCGCTGACTGGATCAGACAGATCAGGACAAAACAGCCCTGATGCTCTGACCACCGTCATGAACGAGATGTTCATCTCAGAGGAGAACCTGAACAAGATGGAGAACATTTTGGACACCTGGAGCACAAACCTTAAGGTTTGCTTTGCATTTATGTATTGCAAGTAGTAAAGTTATTGTAAACTAAAACCATATAAAAAAAGAAGAAAAATACAGAAATAAAGGATTTTTTTTTTAAGTTTAATAAAAAAAACATCAAATATCAAACTATAATAGTATTTTAGTGATAGTAAAATAACAATGGTAAGTAGTGTTTTTCTTCACACTATAATGCATTAGGAACTGTTTGTTGGTGTGTTTACAGAGTAATGTGATGATGGAGCTGAGGAAATGGAAACTGGCCTTTGTGGAGCAGCACAGACTGGAGCTTAAGAAGGAGCGGGAGAAACATGCAGCCCATATGGCTGCTGTAAATGCCGAGATGGATGGTCTGAAAGACCTGCTCAACACCTACAAGATCTCCAACCAGAGAAAAGATGAGGTGCATACAGATATTGATAATTAATAGGCTGGTCCTGTAATATGAAGTTAATAAACATTTGCTAAAGTAACAGAGATATTGGTATTGAATATAAAGCTTTGAAAGAGGTGAAAAATGCTGCCGTGTCAGTTTTTCACAGGCTGTAAGTCTTTGTTTTCTGGTCTGTCATCTCCTGCTTGGCCTTTGCCATCTGCAGGTGATCGTGAATCTGAGCAGGGCGCTTGACAGACAGAGGGAGAAGCTGGAGCTGATGAGGAGTTTCTCCCAGTGGAGACTACAGCAGTGTGCTGCCAGAGAGGAGGTGAGACGGGGCAGCTCAGACTGACACACACACACAGGGCAGATGTTTTTCAGACAGTGTTGTTTACTCGCATCAGATTGATACTTCAGACAGGCATGTGTTTTGTATTCATGATCTTTCCTTGAAGAAATTGCAGTTTCACGGCCCTTCTGCATTTAAAAGGATAGTTCTGAAATGTAAACAATATAATTCTGCCTTATCATTTGACCAAATTCCACATTGGTTCGCAGTCTGAAGATATTACAAACACTCAGTGGTGACTTTTAAGTGTTGTGTTAATTAATTGTCATGTGTAGCTTGAAGCTAAGTAAAGCTATAATTTTTCTGTTACCCATATACAATTATATTTCCTGATGTATTTTATCAAAAGAAATAGCTTAAGTTTCAGGACAGGATCAGAGGGATGTGGGTGAGTAAGCCATGTAATGTCAGAGTAGAGTAATGCCACAACTTCCATGCTGCCACAATGCCACACATTAGTGTTTCTCACAAAATCAATGTAATGACAATTATTTCCATTTGTTAAATGTATGTTTTTCCATATTCCAAGCTCTGGGGTCTCATTTATAAATGTTGCGTACTCACAAAATAGGCATAGAAATTGCGTACGCCATTTTTTACGCACATATCGGTATTTATAAAAAATTAACTTGGTGTAAATCTGTACGGACATTATAAACCATGTGTACAAACTTTTTTTCATGGAGTGAGAAAATGAATGAATTTTTCATGTCGAAATACACATTTACATTAAATATTCCACTCGCATTAAAAGGGATTAACACTGAAATTACATTATTTTACAAACAACATAATTTGCATAATTTAACAATAAACAATTTTCCTGTGAAATGTTATTTTTATTAAAGCGAGGAGTGCTATAGGTGCACAATAAATAATCTTTAAACTAAACTACAGACCACATGTTATGAGAAATATTTTAGTGAGAAGAACAATGATCGATGAAGCGTACTTACTGTGATATTATGGCGGACACTGCTGGATTACTGTACAACCACAGCTGCACGGAGGTGTTAATGTCATGTAAATTCATCTCTACAACATTAGGAAAAATTCCACTATATTTGAAGGACATAACTAGGAGAAAACGGTAAGATTTGCATGTTTCCGTTTTACAATACTTTGTCAGTGACGCACCGAATCAGACAATACACTGCAATAAATATGCGTTTATCTGTTTCCATCTTATCAGCAAAACTGCATACATTTAATTCGAAATAATCGAAATTCTATTTGGCCACTGTAAAAGAATGAGATCATCTAAAATATCTGAGAACTATTTGAAACCATTTTGTTTTTATTGATATTCTCATGTATTTATTCTAAAAGAGAGCAGGGATACTATTTCCCTACGGTCTCTGTGTTAAACATTGTGTCATGTGCATGGGAATTCGCGTGTAAATGATATGCAGATAAGGTTATACATAGTAAAACAAGGCGTTGTAAGCTCCATATATGGTCATTTCGGGGAGGAGATGAGGTGGAAATGCACATATGCACAATCTTCCCCTGACTTGGATTTATAAAGAGATTTTTGCACAGGTTCTGGCGTGCGCATGGTTTTATAAATCTGAAAGCTTTTGGGCATATGAAAAATCTAACTTTTGTGCCTACGTAAAATTTTTGGGATGAAATATACGGAGAGTTTTATAAATGAGACCCCTGGTGTCTTCATGTATTCATGAGTCGTGAAAAGTATTGAAATAGATCTAGGAATTATTGGATTGTTGGACTTCAAATCAGTAGGGGTTATGTAATCAAAAGTAGGTAACTAGCTATATTATGGATTATATCTGAAATATTAAGTAATACTTTATTTTAAGGTTTCCTTGTAACACATTACATGTACTTACTATTATAATAACAACAAATTATGCATAATAACATGCAAGTAACCCTAAAGTATTCCCTAATCCGAACCCTCATCATATAGTAAGTACATGTAGTTAATTAATATTGCTTACTACTTAAATGTATAATCACACTATAAGGACACCTTAAAATACGTAAAGTGTAAGCAAATATTATTACTGAAATCATATTAGTAATTAGTTACACTACTAGTTGCTGCACAAAGTAATATTATTACTGTAACTAGTTACTGCCAACACTGATTGGGATTAATCAATATATTTCAAAAGCCTGTTTGTGTTTTGGTAACACTTCAACAAAGAAGCTGAAAGTTTATACACAAGACACCGCACACACACTACCTTCATTCAAATTCTTCAGTCAGTTTTCAACAATCAGAACTTTTTCTTGAGCAGCAAATCAGCATATTATAATGATTTCTGAAGGATCTTGTTGTTACTGAAAACTGGATATGGCTGTTTAAAATTGTACAAATATTTCAAAAAATTACGGTTTTACTTTTATCAAATAATAAGCGATCTTAATTAAACATTTAATTAATTAATTTTTGTATTTGTGTGTGCTTCAGGCACAGGGGGGCAGACTGGCGGAGCAGCACTATCGTTTGCAGCTGAAGAGGAAGGTGTGGGCAGGCTGGCACTCGCTCATCCAGAACGGGTGGCGGGAGCGTGTGGAGAGAGCATGTTGTGCCAGAGCAGAGGACGTCTGCATGCAGCTCTCTACAGACTACGAGGCCAAGATGGCACAGGTGATTGGAGCCCATACCACAATTTTACTGGAAGTGGGAATGATTCCATGTTTAAAAAGTTACTGGGTTTGGACATTACATGACAGTTTGGTGATTGTGTTTGTCAGTATGTAGAGGAGCTCCAGAAAGCTCAAGCTGAAATCAACAGGCTGCACACCGAGCGAGAGCGCTATGAGGACTCTATGAAGAAAGCTTTCATGCGTGGGGTCTGTGCTCTCAACATCGAGGCCCTTAGCATGTTCAACACTGGAGAAGCGGGTAGACTGGACCGTGGTAAGAGGATAGATGGTAACCAATTGTTACATTCTTGAAGTGCAGATTGACAGATACTCTGATATTTCCCTTGATATGTAAAAAAAAAAAATGTTGAATGTCATGAACCCTCTTCATGTTACTGTTAAAAACTGAGGATTTGACAAAAGGTCATTTATAAATCGCTGAATACATGTCATTTATCATTTGTCACTTGACAAATGTTAAATGTTGAAGTGTGTCGATAGATATTTTTCTGTGTTTACTTATTCCAGGGTGTGCAGACAACTAAAAGCCAGCCATTCATAGGTTTTTGGCTAAACAAACAGCAGAAGGACAGAGTTTAGGAAACTTAAAGAAAAGTAATAATAAAATGCAGTACTAATTCACCTAAATGCTGCTTGGTTTGAAAGTGACTTTTAAGTGAGCTGTGCCTTTTACATTACTGCACTGTTAAAATCTGATAATGGAATTTTTTTTGCTTGTGAAATTTTGCCAAATTTAATTGACTATTCCTTTAATTTATTGAGACAATGAGCATCAGAGAGAGAGAGAGAGAGTGTGAGACAGAATTTGATAATAAAAGAATGGAATTGGATCCGAAACAATAATGCAAATGGAATCAGGGTTGTTAATATCTTCATGTACATGGTACTATATTCTTTTTTTAGTTTGCGAAATAATAATTTCCAAAGATCAAACCTTATGCAGTCCAGTGACTCTAGACTTCACTTATTAGTTTCTTTTTTTTGTAGATATTCCACCTGCAGGGGAGGAGCCAAGCACCAGCTCAATGGCCAATCACCCTCCACGGACGGTCTCGTCATCACGGCTCAGTCCAGTTGTCATGGAGAGTCCAGTACATTTGGGCCCCTCCCACAGCATCACAGAGGATGTAGAGGCGGTAAGATGTTCAAGAAACAATGCTTTGAAACCAGCTGTCATATTTAGCACTATTGTTTTCATATTGATAAACATTGTGTATGTAATGCTTTCCATTTCAATATCAAGCTTGATGGAACATCATTACGAGATTGTAGTGTTTTCACAGATGCCTTTAAGTTGTCAAGTTAAGCGCAATTACTTCATTAGGACCAAATGCTTGTTTTTGTATTTTTGTGTTATATTTCCAAGAAAATTTCTCATGACAGTCTAATCAGTCAGAAAAATGTTTTAAAATTCATAAGTGTATTTGTCTCTGCAGGAACATTTTGTCTCTCAGTCTGGCTCAAGCACAGGCCCAAGAGCAGAAACTATTTTCTCAACCACGGTGAATTCTTCCGGACCACCAGGGGGCAGTACAAGCTCTTTCAGACAGGTACCACATTTCACTGCAAGTGTATTTAGAAATATATTTTATATCAACCCTCTCAACCTGTTTTTAAGCCGTCTTTGAAAATGTTTGGGATTACAACGATTTATTTTTTGTGTCGAATGTTCTGAAAACTGCTCGCTTTTAATGGCACTATACTATTCTCTTCTTTAGGCGAGCACACGGATAGTAACAGCTGGCAAGCAAAAAGCCACCAAGACAGTGACCGCTCGTTTAACGGGACGGCCAGAGCATAACCGGACGGTACGCCCCCCTGCAGCTCTGCATCTCATGGGTGTGGCTCCTCCCATGAGTTCAGTTGTTATAGAAAGACATCACCCTGTCACTCAGGTATCAAGAAACATCCCTACAGATGTCGAAGTACTTGTGATGATATCAAAACATCAAACACACATAATGTTCATTCAATTTTTTTTTCACCATTTCCAGCTCACTGTCGGCCAGGCAACAGCAGCTAAATTCCCTCGCTCTGCTCTTCAGAGTCAGACTGTCTCCAGTAGCAAGAGCTCCTCCAGCCAACCCAGAGGCCCCTCCTCCACCTTTCACATCCACTCCATCAAAGTTGTGGACTAACACACACACACGTTCATTTATCTCTCAGGTCTTGAGTCTGGATATTGTAACTCAGTAGTATTTGATTTGTTAAGAGGCTTTGAATTAGATTTAATACATCATTAGTCCTAAATGTAATTTTTATTTTCATAACATGGAATGAAGGTAAGTTGTTTTATACTGAAAATGCCAAGATTTTAATTGAAGAATCATTATTTATTACATGACATGGTTTCTTTAATTTATTCAAGTTGTTTGTCACCAATTACTTTATAATGTTTTACAAAGTCATAATCAAAATCTGCGACACTTTTCTGATTCGTTGTTTCAGAGCAGTCGGCTACTGTATCAGTTTGTACTGAACCTTAATCCACAGGCAGTACTAAATTGTTGGATCAATTAAAAATTAAAGTGCTGTTTTTAGTTCATAGCAGTCTTTGTAAGCATCTTGAATTCAGGAAACTGTGCATTTCCGTGCATCAGTGTTTGTTCCTTCCATTCTTATTTTATCTGGGAATGAGAAAAAAATGTATAGAATGAGATTTCACCATTTGGTTCCTTGCTAATTTTACTGTAAGGGACATCATAAAAGACTGAAAGCATCAGTGTATAGTTTATAAGTCGCAAAGTCATATTGCTTTTTTGTATTAGCGACGCATCCCTCAGAACTTCTATAAAAAAAGATTATAGACAATAAAATTGTGGACATATCTTACCAGCAATCTTTGTAATCCCAACAGAAAGCAGTGCCTCATACAGGCCTTTGGCTGGGCTGCTCCCTTCTGTCATGATTCCATGAAGCCAGATCAGAAGCATCCTGTTCCCATGCTCCTGGAAACTGTTGGGACCTAGAACATCAAAATACTCAAGGTTTTAAAGGGATAGTTTACCCAAAAATCCTGTCATAAATTATGTACTGTCATGTTCCAAACCTGTAAGACCTTCGGAACAAAAATTAAGATATTTTTGATGAAATCCTAGAGCTCTCTGACTGTCCATAGAGAGCAATGTAACTGAAATGTTCCAAGACCCAGAAATGCAGTAAGGACATTTAACGTTAATATAGTCCATGTGACATCAGTGATTAAACCGAAGCTATGAGAATATTTTTTTTTGTGCGCAAAGAAAACCGAAATAATAACTTTATTCAACAATTATTCTTTTACACGTCACCATCCTATGACATTATCGAGAGTACCATGCCACATGCATTTAAAATTAATTTGTAATTAAAACACACACACGCACACACACACATATATATATATAAATATAAATTAATTGTGTTCCGAAGATGAACGAATGTCTTACAGGGGTGAGTAATTAATGGGTGAACTATCCCTTTAAGGGCACTATAGTCAGTGTCACTAATTCAGATTTATCTATAGCTTTTTTTTATAGACTTTTTTTTTTTTATATAACTTTCTTTCGGTGGAATTTTAAAATAATAATCTGACCATAATTATTAGTTAAGAAATAAATATATGCATGATAGTCAAACAGATTTTAGTTTTATTAAGAATAACATTTTAATAAATACATCGGGCCTGTTTGGGGTTGGTATTTTTTTTTAAATGGTTTTAAAAGTCTCTTAATATAACGATCTGATCCTAAAGCATCTTGTCTGACCTGTCCACTGCTCCTCGATGGCAGCCACCTGATCAACTGTGAACTCCCAGAACTCTGCCAACTTCTTCCAGTCATTGCGCTTGAGGTGTTTGTATGCGAGGTCCCATATTACATCGCGCACCGGCTTCGTGTCAGGAGTGTGATCTAATTTAAACGTCAGTGGTGATTCGTTGTGAAGGCTCTCAATAGCATCTGTATTAGTCTGAAAGGGTAATCAAATAACATCCATCTCTGAGAAAGGCCAGATTTGCCAGAAGCCAGGTGCTGAAATTAGCACAGGTTTATTTACAGTGAATATAATGTTCGCCGTTATTCAGAATGATCATTTTTGACATATGCAACCCTTGTGCAAATAAATGTGCTGTGGTGACCTTTCTGAATTGAATTATACACGTTTTAATACTGCATTACACCTCCTGCACAGAGTTTAATAGAAAATGACAGAGGTTATAGCAGTCCGTGACGTTTGGTGGGAGGAAAATGTGCTTCCCACTCCTTTCAAAACACAATAGCGTTTATTTCACGGTCTGCTTCGACCCACATTGGAAATCTGAATACCTACCATTTGGAAATCATGCTTCCATCTGAAATATCTCTCAGCTTTGATGATCATGTCCACAATAATCACAATATTTCCCCTCGCCGCCACTCCAAGAGCCGTTTTCTTTTGCTGTGAAAGAAAATAAAAAGTACCAAAATAACTTCTCTCAAATTGCCTATTTCTCAGCGGTCTTTTGAAAGTGTTATCAGGCAGTGTAAATGTCAGACACGGTCTGTCACCCTGTCCTGAATCTCCAGATCCACCCCAGCTTTCAGAATCATCTCCACCACATCCACCTTTCCCATCTCAGCCGCGATATGGAGTGCAGTCTGCCCCATCTGAGTGTGGTGAATAAATAATAACTGAAGCACGTGCATGCAGTGATAAATATCATTTCACAGATGATGTATGAAAAGAGATAACGCACTTGATCCTTTATGTTTGGATCACAGCCAGCCTCAAGTAAGGTGTGGATTACTGGAATATGACAGTTCTTCACCGCCAGATGAAATGGAGTGTGCAAATGCTGAAATGAAACAATCAATCAGTCAATAAATCTTGATGGTTTAATCTAGCATTAGGGTATTTACGCTTAGCTTTTATTATACTAGTGTTGAAGTGAAGAAATAAGATGTTGTTAAAATGCTAAGTACTGGAGACCTAAAATAAAATAAAATTGCAGTGTTTGAAAATGTCAATCCAGTATTTTATACATTGTCAATTTTCACTTTTGGTACTAATTAATTAGTAATTTATTTTAGCTTTGAGGAATAATGTATCTTTGATTAAAGCTAAAGCTTGAATTGGACATATAACTGTTCAGGGAAGGTAAGATTTGATAATTGTTTTCCAAGATTATTTTATAAAAAAGTTAAAAAGAACTGGATTTATTTTAAATACTAATCTTTCATAACATCATAAATGTCTTTATTGTCATGAATAATTGAATGCATCTGCGCATGAATAAATACTAGTGTTAATCTTTGATAAACAAATAAATGAGTCAAATGATTAATAGTGATTAATCGCATCCAAAATAAAAGTTTGTTTATATAATATGTGTGTGTGTACTGTGTATATTTATTTATATCAATGCACATACATACAGTATATTATGTGTATATTTACATGTATATCTTTATATTCATATAATTTATATTATATATAAATATATTTATTATATAAACATAACATATTTGTCTGACGTACATGCATGTATGTGTATTTATATGTAAATAATAAATATACACTGCATACATATATTATGTAAACAAAAACTTTTGTTTTGGATTGCGATTAATCACGATTAATTGTTTGACAGTGCTAATATAAATAAATAAATAACCAAAAAATACAAATAACGCACTGGCCCCAAACTTTTGAACAGTATAGTGTTCATTAGTTATCTATAATGTAACTTAATTGATTTTTATTACGCCAGCTAAAAAAAAAAAAAATCTTTTAACTAGTTACTTCAATGAAAATGTTTAAAATGCCATTCTTATGTAATGTTACTCTAAATGTTTAAGTTTAACTTAAAATTGACATCAGTGTGAATTCAGTAGCATTTAAACTTCAGGCAGCAGAAAGAAAAAAGAAAAAAAAATTGGTGAAAATATCTTACCTGGTTCTGAGCGTTCATTTGGGCTCCACTATTGATGAGGAGTTTGACAATAGGAAAGTGGCCCCTCTCACAGACTGGATGCAGAGGACTGCTTCTGCTCTGAAAGGCATCACACGCAAGCATTCTCTAAGAATCAGTGCTGAATGGTTAAATCATCGTCAATAATGGTAAAATATGTTGCCCTCAAAAGAGATGTTTAAAATCATCACCTCTGTACATACTCAGTACATACTAAGGTGTAGATGTTTGGGTCACACTGTGCCTCCAGCAGGGTTTGTACACAGTCCTCATGAGCTCCATCTGCAGCCAGATACAGAGCGGTCTGCCCTGCCTACACACCGCAAATACATCACATCAGTGTGTGTGTGCATTTTCTGTGTTGATAAGGATCTGTTACATTAAATAGGACCGATTTTTACCTGGTTGACCTCATTACGAACGTTAAAGTTGTCTAGAAGTAACTGCAGTGCTTCACATTGACCATTTTTGGCTGCCAGATGCAGAGGTGTGTCCCCAACCTGTCAATCAAACCAGAGAAAACCAGGCCCTGCTGAAAAATTATTACAGCTACAACACATACTTCTCTGTGAATAATAATAATAATAATAATAAAACATGTAATAAATTAACCATATTTTCCTCCATGGTGGCCATGTTGTAAGGCTCCTCCATCAGCATCTGTAGCATGCGAACACAGCCGTGTGCTGCGGCCAGGCCAAAAAGCCTGTTACCATACTGACAGAAAAAAAACATGCAAACTTTATGTTTGAGATTCTCGTTTTATTCTTGTTCTTGCTTTTATTGTAGCTGCTGTTTCCTTACTTGGTCTTCTTTGTCAAGTTCTGCCATTTGCAAGTCTTCAACAATGTAAGCTACAATATCAGTGTGGTTGTTCATGGCAGCACAGTGCATCATGTTCAGACCCTCCTGAACACACAATATTGACATTTATGTCCTAAATGTATTATGAATAAGACATGAGGATGTTACACAAACTCCAGTGGCAGATCTTGTCAATCACTTATAGAGGGCGTCTGCAGTGTACACAATTCAAATGGAAAACAAATATTATTTAAAACACTTAGAATAATACACAAAATTAGAAGCATTTTTACATTACATACATGCATATATACATACATACATATATATATATATATATATATATATATAGATAGATAGATAGATAGATAGATAGATAGATAGATAGATAAATAGATAGATAGATAGATAGATAGACAGACAGATAGACAGATAGAACTACATGTATTAGATATATTGTACATTTTATATGCATATATATTATGTATAAATTATTTATTTCATATTTTTAGGGTGACAATTTTACCATCAGTCCAGGGACTGTAGATGCAAAATAAGCCTTTTGGCTAATTCTGACACATATACATTTATGTATCACTGATGTGCATGGTTCCTGTCAAATAAACCTGAAAATAAAGAAATGAAATGTATGTTAAGCGAATAGCTCACCATGTTTTCAATGCTTTGGTCAGCTCCAGCTTGCACGAGTAACTTGAGGATTTCCAAACTCCCAAACCATGCTGCTAAGTGAACAGCAGTCAGTCCATGCTGCAGAAACACAGTATGAGTGTCGTACTGATCTTAAGGGAAGCCGTGTCAATCATTAATGACTGGGCAAACATACCTTATCTTGCAAATCTAGTTTGGCTCTCCTTCGAAGGAGCACATCAACAGCTTCCACATTTCTGAAGGCCACAGCATAATGAAGAGCAGTTCGCCCGTGCTGACATGAGACACAAATTGATAAGAATTGCTCAGAGACGGTCAACAAACACCTCTGTATATGCTACTGTGCAAATTCTGCTCTTAAACACTCATAACACGTGTGTAAGGGAGCTGAGAGCAGTTTATTGACATACCACATTCTTGGAGTTGACATTAACGCCTCTAACGAGAAGCTTCATGCCCTCCACGTCGTTTCTCTTTGCTGCTTCTATGAAGTCTTTCTCAACCTCCAACACTGTTGAATGATCAGTTGAATACTAGTGCATTATATAAAAGGTATGAAACAGCTGTGTATTAGATGGCATGAATATCATGTTTATATTGGTTTGACATGGCATTTACATAGTACTCACTATGCTTTTACCATGGTACTATGTTTCAAAACCATGGCATCTTTTTTTCTACAGCAGTTTTTAATTATGAGGGACTACAGGATTTGATGTACACAGAGATGTGTAAATATCACTGAGTACAGTTTGTGTTTTGGGTGTTGGAAGATGATGTCAAGTGTGATAAATTAATGCTGAGTCAGACTAATAGTACACACTTACCTCTGAAATAACATTTGTGAGCTGCAATTCTAATCTAAAGTTCAATATTCAGAAATATTTCAAATTCATTACAGTTATAAAATAGGTTTAATTTTGAAATAATAATAATAACAATATTAATATTGGAAAAAAAAAATGACTCACCCCTTTTTCGTGAAAAAAAAGTTAAAACTATGGTTGCCGAGGCAAGTGAGCATGATCAAACAGAAATATGATGTTCATAATTATATAAAACCGCTTATACATTCTATTGTTAAATCTTTTTAAGTGTTAGTAACTTTGAAAGAAATGTTTGTTGTTGTTTTTTTAACACTAATATCATGTTAACATACTTTTAATGTATTTTTCAGTTATGCTTCAGTCTTCTTGTCTTATTGATATTGATAATTTGGATTTTATTTATTTCCATGGAAAAGACGTGGAAAACGTAATACATTTATTGCGTTTAACTTGTACTGAACACTGAATATTCCTCTAAATATGGTTGAAAAATGAATGGTAGACGGGCATTAATCTTTCCATTCTTATGAACACATATGCAACTCAATTTAAAATATAGAGGCAATTTGAATTACAGCTTGTTTCGTCAACTTGAAAAGTATTGACACATGAACAGTACTGAGGAATCATCATTAGCGTAAACCGAGAGAAATCTTGAAGAAAAAATCTATACTCACACATTTCCTTACTGTCATAACCACCATCTTCTGCAATGTCCTTTGGCAGAATAAATTCAGTGAACGCTTTGACATGGTCTGATTTTAACCATGTTTTGGGATGAAGGTTCTCCTTTTTCCAAACAGGCTGCTTCAGTATGCAGTCTTTTATGGCTTGAGCTTTCTTCTCCATCGTACGGTACTGGTCGCACAGCTCTTTGAGTTGGAGACTTGTATTCTGTAAAATAAAGCAGGTGGATGGTTTTGTTTGCACTAAGAGCTCACGCCCCAAAGACATGCGCTCTCACCCTGAGTACATACAGTTAAATGGCTGACTGTGTTCTGTGCAGATATAGGGAATGAGGTTATTATGCCTATAGACACTACCATTCAAAGGTTATATGTGTACAATATGAATACATTAATTTAGCAAGGACACATTCAATTTATCGAAGCGACATTCACATTTACAGATTATCAAGTTTCTGTTCATCAAAGAATCCTGGGGCAGGGTGGGGGCAGTTAAAACTGTTTTAACATTGATAATAAATCATTCTAGAGCACCAAATTAGCATATCAGAATGATTTCTGAAAGATCATGTGATACTGAAGACTTAAAATAAAAAAAAAGTTATTTTAAATTGTAATGATGTTTCACAAGGTTGCTTTTGTATCTGTATTTTTAATCACATAAATACAGCCTTTGGTGAACACAAGAGACTTCTGTCAAAAAACATTTAATAATTCTTACTGACCATTTGAATTGACGTGTGTTTAATGATACAAATAACATCCTTGCATTTAAACAACAAGAAGAGTAAAGCTGTTTAAGTTGTTTCCAAAAGAGAAAGAACCTGATATATTTTCATACCGACACAAAACACCATTAAACAAGATTAAAAGAGCAATGTTTTTTTTTTTTTCACATTTTATTTTTGGTGCAAATTATTAAATGCAATTAATAATTAAATAATTAAAATAATTAAATGCAGCCATGTAAAAATATATCAATTATGACTTGTATAAATGTATTATTTCGACGGTAAGCCTTATGTCATGGCTTATAAAGTGCTTTAAAATATTAGATCAAAATGAAATGCTCACTTCTAGAATAAAATAATTTCAAACTATTTTAGCTTTAGCTTCACTCATACATAAATGTACATGTAACATCAATGATCTACATAAATAATGAAAGAGGCTATCCAAAAATATAAATCTGAATGACAATATGAAGCATTTTTCCACCACACAAATCCACATTTCAATAAATACAAAAAAATACACCCAAGCAGTTTTTCAGCTTTGCGAAAGAGTATATCATCTGAAACATCTCTTATCAAAAGTCGTCTTATTAAACACCTGATTTTCTCCCGGTACAATAATCTCCTTACTTGCTCCATCAAAATATTCTCTCCAGTGAATCCAGCAAGATCCTTATGGATTACAAAGTCTCTTCTTCATAAATGAAACAATATGCTTATCTCTCTGGATAGACTTTCTGTCCGGAATTGCTTTTGAAGAACTTGTCGATTGTGTGTTTTGTGCTCAACACTTTGATTTTTTTCGAGGGAGGAAGAGAAGATGATGATGGCTGCCTGTAGTAACAATGGAGAATACATCATAAAACACACAAATAATACACATTAGTGTTAGAGTTTAGGGCTGGTAAGATTTGTTTAATGTTCATGAATAAAGCCAATTTAGTTATTTAAGAAACATTTCTTCATATTATCAATGTTTAAAACAGTTGTGCTGCTTAATATTTCTGTGCAACCGTCGATACGTTTTCAAGATTGTTTGATGAATAGAAAGTAAAAAAAAAAAAAAAACATTATGTAACACTATACATTTATTTATTGTCACTTTTGATCAATTTATTGCATCCTTGCTCAAATCAAAG